>NW_027100112.1:0-54296 GCF_031753505.1 Anomalospiza imberbis
TGCCCTTCTTTTCAGCAGCTGCCACCGTCTTCTGTGCATCTCGGAGCCTCTGGCGACGAGCAAGACTTGCCAAGGTGGGAGGCATCAGGACCAAGTCAAAACCCAGGCAAGTTGTCCTGGAACGCTTTCCATTCGCTTGCCGAGAGTGAATTCAAGAGGCAGGAGAGCGGCAGCCACCGTCCTCCAGCAGTCGGAAGGCTTGGCACACAAGCCCGCTTCTTTGCGGCTTCGTTCTTCGCATCTTCCAAGCAACCGCGATCTCTGCTTCTCGGAGGCGAAGAAGCGGCTAATTCGCGCACAGCTCAGTAGAGCGGCAGCGCAGCGCTCCGGAGCGCCGCTTCAAGCCGAAAGACGCCGGGAAGCGGCACTTTCCTCCGGATAGCTCCGGAGCCGCGCTTCTGCTTCTCTAGTCATCTCTAGCTTAGCGAAAAGCTTTCCCACTCCAGTTGGCAAGGGGAGAGCGTACCTGCACTGCACACTAACCGCGGTTTGCAAAGAAAGAGGATTTGCTGCACATTCCAAGGACACGGCTCTTTCCGAGGCAATCTGCAACCTGCTGTCAGATGGAAGTGCTCTCTGCCCTCTCCTGCCCAGCTCTAGGTACTAGCGGGCACTTTCCAGCCTGGCCGAGGCAAACAACCTCCAGAGATGTCACAGAGCATAAGTGGAGCACAGATGCTCAAAAGCAGCAAAGCTGAAGAGCCTGGCTCAGCTTCACTAGTGTGCAATTGACTGACTGCGAAAAACAAAGCAGCAGAGCACCGGGCTTCTGGGCGCTGTGAAGGCAATTGCCAAAACCAGGCAGCTGCTCCTTCCCAAGCACAGGCAGCTGCCTATGTTCTTGCTTGTCGACAAACTCACCGCTGCCCTTCTTTTCAGCAGCTGCCACCGTCTTCTGTGCATCTCGGAGCCTCTGGCGACGAGCAAGACTTGCCAAGGTGGGACGCATCAGGACCAAGTCAAAACCCAGGCAAGTTGTCCTGGAACGCTTTCCATTCGCTTGCCGAGAGTGAATTCAACAGGCAGGAGAGCGGCAGCCACCGTCCTCCAGCAGTCGGAAGGCTTGGCACACAAGCCCGCTTCTTTGCGGCTTCGTTCTTCGCCTCTTCCAAGCAACCGCGATCTCTGCTTCTCGGAGGCGAAGAAGCGGCTAATTCGCGCACAGCTCAGTAGAGCGGCAGCGCAGCGCTCCGGAGCGCCGCTTCAAGCCGAAAGACGCCGGGAAGCGGCACTTTCCTCCGGATAGCTCCGGAGCCCGCGCTTCTGCTTCTCTAGTCATCTCTAGCTTAGCGAAAAGCTTTCCCACTCCAGTTGGCAAGGGGAGAGCGTACCTGCACTGCACACTAACCGCGGTTTGCAAAGAAAGAGGATTTGCTGCACATTGCAAGGACACGGCTCTTTCCGAGGCAATCTGCAACCTGCTGTCAGATGGAAGTGCTCTCTGCCCTCTCCTGCCCAGCTCTAGGTACTAGCGGGCACTTGCCAGCCTGGGCGAGGCAAACAACCTCCAGAGATGTCACAGAGCATAAGTGGAGCACAGATGCTCAAAAGCAGCAAAGCTGAAGAGCCTGGCTCAGCTTCACTAGTGTGCAATTGACTGACTGCGAAAAACAAAGCAGCAGAGCACCGGGCTTCTGGGCGCTGTGAAGGCAATTGCCAAAAGCAGGCAGCTGCTCCTTCCCAAGCACAGGCAGCTGCCTATGTTCTTGCTTGTCGACAAACTCACCGCTGCCCTTCTTTTCAGCAGCTGCCACCGTCTTCTGTGCATCTCGGAGCCTCTGGCGACGAGCAAGACTTGCCAAGGTGGGAGGCATCAGGACCAAGTCAAAACCCAGGCAAGTTGTCCTGGAACGCTTTCCATTCGCTTGCCGAGAGTGAATTCAAGAGGCAGGAGAGCGGCAGCCACCGTCCTCCAGCAGTCGGAAGGCTTGGCACACAAGCCCGCTTCTTTGCGGCTTCGTTCTTCGCCTCTTCCAAGCAACCGCGATCTCTGCTTCTCGGAGGCGAAGAAGCGGCTAATTCGCGCACAGCTCAGTAGAGCGGCAGCGCAGCGCTCCGGAGCGCCGCTTCAAGCCGAAAGACGCCGGGAAGCGGCACTTTCCTCCGGATAGCTCCGGAGCCGCGCTTCTGCTTCTCTAGTCATCTCTAGCTTAGCGAAAAGCTTTCCCACTCCAGTTGGCAAGGGGAGAGCGTACCTGCACTGCACACTAACCGCGGTTTGCAAAGAAAGAGGATTTGCTGCACATTGCAAGGACACGGCTCTTTCCGAGGCAATCTGCAACCTGCTGTCAGATGGAAGTGCTCTCTGCCCTCTCCTGCCCAGCTCTAGGTACTAGCGGGCACTTGCCAGCCTGGCCGAGGCAAACAACCTCCAGAGATGTCTCAGAGCCTAAGTGGAGCACAGATGCTCAAAAGCAGCAAAGCTGAAGAGCCTGGCTCAGCTTCACTAGTGTGCAATTGACTGACTGCGAAAAACAAAGCAGCAGAGCACCGGGCTTCTGGGCGCTGTGAAGGCAATTGCCAAAACCAGGCAGCTGCTCCTTCCCAAGCACAGGCAGCTGCCTATGTTCTTGCTTGTCGACAAAGTCACCGCTGCCCTTCTTTTCAGCAGCTGCCACCGTCTTCTGTGCATCTCGGAGCCTCTGGCGACGAGCAAGACTTGCCAAGGTGGGAGGCATCCGGACCAAGTCAAAACCCAGGCAAGTTGTCCTGGAACGCTTTCCATTCGCTTGCCGAGAGTGAATTCAACAGGCAGGAGAGCGGCAGCCACCGTCCTCCCGGCAGTCGGAAGGCTTGGCACACAAGCCCGCTTCTTTGCGGCTTCGTTTCTTCGCCTCTTCCAAGCAACCGCGATCTCTGCTTCTCGGAGGCGAAGAAGCGGCTAATTCGCGCACAGCTCAGTAGAGCGGCAGCGCAGCGCTCCGGAGCGCCGCTTCTGCCGAAAGACGCCGGGAAGCAGCACTTTCCTCCGGATAGCTCCGGAGCCGCGCTTCTGCTTCTCTAGTCATCTCTAGCTTAGGCGAAAAGCTTTCCCACTCCAGTTGGCAATGGGAGAGCGTACCTGCACTGCACACTAACCGCGGTTTGCAAAGAAAGAGGATTTGCTGCACATTGCAAGGACACGGGCTCTTTCCGAGGCAATCTGCAACCTGCTGTCAGATGGAAGTGCTCTCTGCCCTCTCCTGCCCAGCTCTAGGTACTAGCGGGCACTTGCCAGCCTGGGCGAGGCAAACAACCTCCAGAGATGTCACAGAGCATAAGTGGAGCACAGATGCTCAAAAGCAGCAAAGCTGAAGAGCCTGGCTCAGCTTCACTAGTGTGCAATTGACTGACTGCGAAAAACAAAGCAGCAGAGCACCGGGCTTCTGGGCGCTGTGAAGGCAATTGCCAAAAGCAGGCAGCTGCTCCTTCCCAAGCACAGGCAGCTGCCCATGTTCTTGCTTGTCGACAAACCTCACCGCTGCCCTTCTTTTCAGCAGCTGCCACCGTCTTCTGTGCATCTCGGAGTCTCTGGCGACGAGCAAGACTTGCCAAGGTGGGAGGCATCAGGACCAAGTCAAAACCCAGGCAAGTTGTCCTGGAACGCTTTCCATTCGCTTGCCGAGAGTGAATTCAAGAGGCAGGAGAGCGGCAGCCACCGTCCTCCAGCAGTCGGAAGGCTTGGCACACAAGCCCGCTTCTTTGCGGCTTCGTTCTTCGCCTCTTCCAAGCAACCGCGATCTCTGCTTCTCGGAGGCGAAGAAGCGGCTAATTCGCGCACAGCTCAGTAGAGCGCCAGCGCAGCGCTCCGGAGCGCCGCTTCAAGCCGAAAGACGCCGGGAAGCGGCACTTTCCTCCGGATAGCTCCGGAGCCGCGCTTCTGCTTCTCTAGTCATCTCTAGCTTAGCGAAAAGCTTTCCCACTCCAGTTGGCAAGGGGAGAGCGTACCTGCACTGCACACTAACCGCGGTTTGCAAAGAAAGAGGATTTGCTGCACATTGCAAGGACACGGCTCTTTCCGAGGCAATCTGCAACCTGCTGTCAGATGGAAGTGCTCTCTGCCCTCTCCTGCCCAGCTCTAGGTACTAGCGGGCACTTGCCAGCCTGGCCGAGGCAAACAACCTCCAGAGATGTCACAGAGCATAAGTGGAGCACAGATGCTCAAAAGCAGCAAAGCTGAAGAGCCTGGCTCAGCTTCACTAGTGTGCAATTGACTGACTGCGAAAAACAAAGCAGCAGAGCACCGGGCTTCTGGGCGCTGTGAAGGCAATTGCCAAAAGCAGGCAGCTGCTCCTTCCCAAGCACAGGCAGCTGCCTATGTTCTTGCTTGTCGACAAACTCACCGCTGCCCTTCTTTTCAGCAGCTGCCACCGTCTTCTGTGCATCTCGGAGCCTCTGGCGACGAGCAAGACTTGCCAAGGTGGGAGGCATCAGGACCAAGTCAAAACCCAGGCAAGTTGTCCTGGAACGCTTTCCATTCGCTTGCCGAGAGTGAATTCAAGAGGCAGGAGAGCGGCAGCCACCGTCCTCCAGCAGTCGGAAGGCTTGGCACACAAGCCCGCTTCTTTGCGGCTTCGTTCTTCGCATCTTCCAAGCAACCGCGATCTCTGCTTCTCGGAGGCGAAGAAGCGGCTAATTCGCGCACAGCTCAGTAGAGCGGCAGCGCAGCGCTCCGGAGCGCCGCTTCAAGCCGAAAGACGCCGGGAAGCGGCACTTTCCTCCGGATAGCTCCGGAGCCGCGCTTCTGCTTCTCTAGTCATCTCTAGCTTAGCGAAAAGCTTTCCCACTCCAGTTGGCAAGGGGAGAGCGTACCTGCACTGCACACTAACCGCGGTTTGCAAAGAAAGAGGATTTGCTGCACATTGCAAGGACACGGCTCTTTCCGAGGCAATCTGCAACCTGCTGTCAGATGGAAGTGCTCTCTGCCCTCTCCTGCCCAGCTCTAGGTACTAGCGGGCACTTGCCAGCCTGGCCGAGGCAAACAACCTCCAGAGATGTCACAGAGCATAAGTGGAGCACAGATGCTCAAAAGCAGCAAAGCTGAAGAGCCTGGCTCAGCTTGACTAGTGTGCAATTGACTGACTGCGAAAAACAAAGCAGCAGAGCACCGGGCTTCTGGGCGCTGTGAAGGCAATTGCCAAAACCAGGCAGCTGCTCCTTCCCAAGCACAGGCAGCTGCCTATGTTCTTGCTTGTCGACAAACTCACCGCTGCCCTTCTTTTCAGCAGCTGCCACCGTCTTCTGTGCATCTCGGAGCCTCTGGCGACGAGCAAGACTTGCCAAGGTGGGACGCATCAGGACCAAGTCAAAACCCAGGCAAGTTGTCCTGGAACGCTTTCCATTCGCTTGCCGAGAGTGAATTCAACAGGCAGGAGAGCGGCAGCCACCGTCCTCCAGCAGTCGGAAGGCTTGGCACACAAGCCCGCTTCTTTGCGGCTTCGTTCTTCGCCTCTTCCAAGCAACCGCGATCTCTGCTTCTCGGAGGCGAAGAAGCGGCTAATTCGCGCACAGCTCAGTAGAGCGGCAGCGCAGCGCTCCGGAGCGCCGCTTCAAGCCGAAAGACGCCGGGAAGCGGCACTTTCCTCCGGATAGCTCCGGAGCCGCGCTTCTGCTTCTCTAGTCATCTCTAGCTTAGCGAAAAGCTTTCCCACTCCAGTTGGCAAGGGGAGAGCGTACCTGCACTGCACACTAACCGCGGTTTGCAAAGAAAGAGGATTTGCTGCACATTCCAAGGACACGGCTCTTTCCGAGGCAATCTGCAACCTGCTGTCAGATGGAAGTGCTCTCTGCCCTCTCCTGCCCAGCTCTAGGTACTAGCGGGCACTTTCCAGCCTGGCCGAGGCAAACAACCTCCAGAGATGTCACAGAGCCTAAGTGGAGAACAGATGCTCAAAAGCAGCAAAGCTGAAGAGCCTGGCTCAGCTTCACTAGTGTGCAATTGACTGACTGCGAAAAACAAAGCAGCAGAGCACCGGGCTTCTGGGCGCTGTGAAGGCAATTGCCAAAACCAGGCAGCTGCTCCTTCCCAAGCACAGGCAGCTGCCTATGTTCTTGCTTGTCGACAAAGTCACCGCTGCCCTTCTTTTCAGCAGCTGCCACCGTCTTCTGTGCATCTCGGAGCCTCTGGCGACGAGCAAGACTTGCCAAGGTGGGAGGCATCAGGACCAAGTCAAAACCCAGGCAAGTTGTCCTGGAACGCTTTCCATTCGCTTGCCGAGAGTGAATTCAAGAGGCAGGAGAGCGGCAGCCACCGTCCTCCAGAAGTCTGAAGGCTTGGCACACAAGCCCGCTTCTTTGCGGCTTCGTTCTTCGCCTCTTCCAAGCAACCGCGATCTCTGCTTCTCGGAGGCGAAGAAGCGGCTAATTCGCGCACAGCTCAGTAGAGCGGCAGCGCAGCGCTCCGGAGCGCCGCTTCAAGCCGAAAGACGCCGGGAAGCGGCACTTTCCTCCGGATAGCTCCGGAGCCGCGCTTCTGCTTCTCTAGTCATCTCTAGCTTAGCGAAAAGCTTTCCCACTCCAGTTGGCAAGGGGAGAGCGTACCTGCACTGCACACTAACCGCGGTTTGCAAAGAAAGAGGATTTGCTGCACATTGCAAGGACACGGCTCTTTCCGAGGCAATCTGCAACCTGCTGTCAGATGGAAGTGCTCTCTGCCCTCTCCTGCCCAGCTCTAGGTACTAGCGGGCACTTTCCAGCCTGGGCGAGGCAAACAACCTCCAGAGATGTCTCAGAGCCTAAGTGGAGCACAGATGCTCAAAAGCAGCAAAGCTGAAGAGCCTGGCTCAGCTTCACTAGTGTGCAATTGACTGACTGCGAAAAACAAAGCAGCAGAGCACCGGGCTTCTGGGCGCTGTGAAGGCAATTGCCAAAACCAGGCAGCTGCTCCTTCCCAAGCACAGGCAGCTGCCTATGTTCTTGCTTGTCGACAAAGTCACCGCTGCCCTTCTTTTCAGCAGCTGCCACCGTCTTCTGTGCATCTCGGAGCCTCTGGCGACGAGCAAGACTTGCCAAGGTGGGAGGCATCCGGACCAAGTCAAAACCCAGGCAAGTTGTCCTGGAACGCTTTCCATTCGCTTGCCGAGAGTGAATTCAACAGGCAGGAGAGCGGCAGCCCACCGTCCTCCGGCAGTCGGAAGGCTTGGCACACAAGCCCGCTTCTTTGCGGCTTCGTTCTTCGCCTCTTCCAAGCAACCGCGATCTCTGCTTCTCGGAGGCGAAGAAGCGGCTAATTCGCGCACAGCTCAGTAGAGCGGCAGCGCAGCGCTCCGGAGCGCCGCTTCTGCCGAAAGACGCCGGGAAGCAGCACTTTCCTCCGGATAGCTCCGGAGCCCGCGCTTCTGCTTCTCTAGTCATCTCTAGCTTAGCGAAAAGCTTTCCCACTCCAGTTGGCAATGGGAGAGCGTACCTGCACTGCACACTAACCGCGGTTTGCAAAGAAAGAGGATTTGCTGCACATTGCAAGGACACGGCTCTTTCCGAGGCAATCTGCAACCTGCTGTCAGATGGAAGTGCTCTCTGCCCTCTCCTGCCCAGCTCTAGGTACTAGCGGGCACTTGCCAGCCTGGGCGAGGCAAACAACCTCCAGAGATGTCACAGAGCATAAGTGGAGCACAGATGCTCAAAAGCAGCAAAGCTGAAGAGCCTGGCTCAGCTTCACTAGTGTGCAATTGACTGACTGCGAAAAACAAAGCAGCAGAGCACCGGGCTTCTGGGCGCTGTGAAGGCAATTGCCAAAAGCAGGCAGCTGCTCCTTCCCAAGCACAGGCAGCTGCCCATGTTCTTGCTTGTCGACAAACTCACCGCTGCCCTTCTTTTCAGCAGCTGCCACCGTCTTCTGTGCATCTCGGAGTCTCTGGCGACGAGCAAGACTTGCCAAGGTGGGAGGCATCAGGACCAAGTCAAAACCCAGGCAAGTTGTCCTGGAACGCTTTCCATTCGCTTGCCGAGAGTGAATTCAAGAGGCAGGAGAGCGGCAGCCACCGTCCTCCAGCAGTCGGAAGGCTTGGCACACAAGCCCGCTTCTTTGCGGCTTCGTTCTTCGCCTCTTCCAAGCAACCGCGATCTCTGCTTCTCGGAGGCGAAGAAGCGGCTAATTCGCGCACAGCTCAGTAGAGCGGCAGCGCAGCGCTCCGGAGCGCCGCTTCAAGCCGAAAGACGCCGGGAAGCGGCACTTTCCTCCGGATAGCTCCGGAGCCGCGCTTCTGCTTCTCTAGTCATCTCTAGCTTAGCGAAAAGCTTTCCCACTCCAGTTGGCAAGGGGAGAGCGTACCTGCACTGCACACTAACCGCGGTTTGCAAAGAAAGAGGATTTGCTGCACATTGCAAGGACACGGCTCTTTCCGAGGCAATCTGCAACCTGCTGTCAGATGGAAGTGCTCTCTGCCCTCTCCTGCCCAGCTCTAGGTACTAGCGGGCACTTGCCAGCCTGGCCGAGGCAAACAACCTCCAGAGATGTCACAGAGCATAAGTGGAGCACAGATGCTCAAAAGCAGCAAAGCTGAAGAGCCTGGCTCAGCTTCACTAGTGTGCAATTGACTGACTGCGAAAAACAAAGCAGCAGAGCACCGGGCTTCTGGGCGCTGTGAAGGCAATTGCCAAAAGCAGGCAGCTGCTCCTTCCCAAGCACAGGCAGCTGCCTATGTTCTTGCTTGTCGACAAACTCACCGCTGCCCTTCTTTTCAGCAGCTGCCACCGTCTTCTGTGCATCTCGGAGCCTCTGGCGACGAGCAAGACTTGCCAAGGTGGGAGGCATCAGGACCAAGTCAAAACCCAGGCAAGTTGTCCTGGAACGCTTTCCATTCGCTTGCCGAGAGTGAATTCAAGAGGCAGGAGAGCGGCAGCCACCATCCTCCAGCAGTCGGAAGGCTTGGCACACAAGCCCGCTTCTTTGCGGCTTCGTTCTTCGCATCTTCCAAGCAACCGCGATCTCTGCTTCTCGGAGGCGAAGAAGCGGCTAATTCGCGCACAGCTCAGTAGAGCGGCAGCGCAGCGCTCCGGAGCGCCGCTTCAAGCCGAAAGACGCCGGGAAGCGGCACTTTCCTCCGGATAGCTCCGGAGCCGCGCTTCTGCTTCTCTAGTCATCTCTAGCTTAGCGAAAAGCTTTCCCACTCCAGTTGGCAAGGGGAGAGCGTACCTGCACTGCACACTAACCGCGGTTTGCAAAGAAAGAGGATTTGCTGCACATTCCAAGGACACGGCTCTTTCCGAGGCAATCTGCAACCTGCTGTCAGATGGAAGTGCTCTCTGCCCTCTCCTGCCCAGCTCTAGGTACTAGCGGGCACTTTCCAGCCTGGCCGAGGCAAACAACCTCCAGAGATGTCACAGAGCATAAGTGGAGCACAGATGCTCAAAAGCAGCAAAGCTGAAGAGCCTGGCTCAGCTTCACTAGTGTGCAATTGACTGACTGCGAAAAACAAAGCAGCAGAGCACCGGGCTTCTGGGCGCTGTGAAGGCAATTGCCAAAACCAGGCAGCTGCTCCTTCCCAAGCACAGGCAGCTGCCTATGTTCTTGCTTGTCGACAAAGTCACCGCTGCCCTTCTTTTCAGCAGCTGCCACCGTCTTCTGTGCATCTCGGAGCCTCTGGCGACGAGCAAGACTTGCCAAGGTGGGACGCATCAGGACCAAGTCAAAACCCAGGCAAGTTGTCCTGGAACGCTTTCCATTCGCTTGCCGAGAGTGAATTCAACAGGCAGGAGAGCGGCAGCCACCGTCCTCCAGCAGTCGGAAGGCTTGGCACACAAGCCCGCTTCTTTGCGGCTTCGTTCTTCGCCTCTTCCAAGCAACCGCGATCTCTGCTTCTCGGAGGCGAAGAAGCGGCTAATTCGCGCACAGCTCAGTAGAGCGGCAGCGCAGCGCTCCGGAGCGCCGCTTCAAGCCGAAAGACGCCGGGAAGCGGCACTTTCCTCCGGATAGCTCCGGAGCCGCGCTTCTGCTTCTCTAGTCATCTCTAGCTTAGCGAAAAGCTTTCCCACTCCAGTTGGCAAGGGGAGAGCGTACCTGCACTGCACACTAACCGCGGTTTGCAAAGAAAGAGGATTTGCTGCACATTGCAAGGACACGGCTCTTTCCGAGGCAATCTGCAACCTGCTGTCAGATGGAAGTGCTCTCTGCCCTCTCCTGCCCAGCTCTAGGTACTAGCGGGCACTTTCCAGCCTGGCCGAGGCAAACAACCTCCAGAGATGTCACAGAGCCTAAGTGGAGCACAGATGCTCAAAAGCAGCAAAGCTGAAGAGCCTGGCTCAGCTTCACTAGTGTGCAATTGACTGACTGCGAAAAACAAAGCAGCAGAGCACCGGGCTTCTGGGCGCTGTGAAGGCAATTGCCAAAACCAGGCAGCTGCTCCTTCCCAAGCACAGGCAGCTGCCTATGTTCTTGCTTGTCGACAAAGTCACCGCTGCCCTTCTTTTCAGCAGCTGCCACCGTCTTCTGTGCATCTCGGAGCCTCTGGCGACGAGCAAGACTTGCCAAGGTGGGAGGCATCCGGACCAAGTCAAAACCCAGGCAAGTTGTCCTGGAACGCTTTCCATTCGCTTGCCGAGAGTGAATTCAACAGGCAGGAGAGCGGCAGCCACCGTCCTCCGGCAGTCGGAAGGCTTGGCACACAAGCCCGCTTCTTTGCGGCTTCGTTCTTCGCCTCTTCCAAGCAACCGCGATCTCTGCTTCTCGGAGGCGAAGAAGCGGCTAATTCGCGCACAGCTCAGTAGAGCGCCAGCGCAGCGCTCCGGAGCGCCGCTTCTGCCGAAAGACGCCGGGAAGCAGCACTTTCCTCCGGATAGCTCCGGAGCCGCGCTTCTGCTTCTCTAGTCATCTCTAGCTTAGCGAAAAGCTTTCCCACTCCAGTTGGCAAGGGGAGAGCGTACCTGCACTGCACACTAACCGCGGTTTGCAAAGAAAGAGGATTTGCTGCACATTGCAAGGACACGGCTCTTTCCGAGGCAATCTGCAACCTGCTGTCAGATGGAAGTGCTCTCTGCCCTCTCCTGCCCAGCTCTAGGTACTAGCGGGCACTTTCCAGCCTGGCCGAGGCAAACAACCTCCAGAGATGTCACAGAGCATAAGTGGAGCACAGATGCTCAAAAGCAGCAAAGCTGAAGAGCCTGGCTCAGCTTCACTAGTGTGCAATTGACTGACTGCGAAAAACAAAGCAGCAGAGCACCGGGCTTCTGGGCGCTGTGAAGGCAATTGCCAAAAGCAGGCAGCTGCTCCTTCCCAAGCACAGGCAGCTGCCCATGTTCTTGCTTGTCGACAAACTCACCGCTGCCCTTCTTTTCAGCAGCTGCCACCGTCTTCTGTGCATCTCGGAGCCTCTGGCGACGAGCAAGACTTGCCAAGGTGGGACGCATCAGGACCAAGTCAAAACCCAGGCAAGTTGTCCTGGAACGCTTTCCATTCGCTTGCCGAGAGTGAATTCAACAGGCAGGAGAGCGGCAGCCACCGTCCTCCAGCAGTCGGAAGGCTTGGCACACAAGCCCGCTTCTTTGCGGCTTCGTTCTTCGCCTCTTCCAAGCAACCGCGATCTCTGCTTCTCGGAGGCGAAGAAGCGGCTAATTCGCGCACAGCTCAGCAGAGCGCCAGCGCAGCGCTCCGGAGCGCCGCTTCAAGCCGAAAGACGCCGGGAAGCGGCACTTTCCTCCGGATAGCTCCGGAGCCGCGCTTCTGCTTCTCTAGTCATCTCTAGCTTAGCGAAAATCTTTCCCACTCCAGTTGGCAATGGGAGAGCGTACCTGCACTGCACACTAACCGCGGTTTGCAAAGAAAGAGGATTTGCTGCACATTGCAAGGACACGGCTCTTTCCGAGGCAATCTGCAACCTGCTGTCAGATGGAAGTGCTCTCTGCCCTCTCCTGCCCAGCTCTAGGTACTAGCGGGCACTTGCCAGCCTGGCCGAGGCAAACAACCTCCAGAGATGTCACAGAGCATAAGTGGAGCACAGATGCTCAAAAGCAGCAAAGCTGAAGAGCCTGGCTCAGCTTCACTAGTGTGCAATTGACTGACTGCGAAAAACAAAGCAGCAGAGCACCGGGCTTCTGGGCGCTGTGAAGGCAATTGCCAAAACCAGGCAGCTGCTCCTTCCCAAGCACAGGCAGCTGCCTATGTTCTTGCTTGTCGACAAACTCACCGCTGCCCTTCTTTTCAGCAGCTGCCACCGTCTTCTGTGCATCTCGGAGCCTCTGGCGACGAGCAAGACTTGCCAAGGTGGGAGGCATCAGGACCAAGTCAAAACCCAGGCAAGTTGTCCTGGAACGCTTTCCATTCGCTTGCCGAGAGTGAATTCAAGAGGCAGGAGAGCGGCAGCCACCGTCCTCCAGCAGTCGGAAGGCTTGGCACACAAGCCCGCTTCTTTGCGGCTTCGTTCTTCGCCTCTTCCAAGCAACCGCGATCTCTGCTTCTCGGAGGCGAAGAAGCGGCTAATTCGCGCACAGCTCAGTAGAGCGGCAGCGCAGCGCTCCGGAGCGCCGCTTCAAGCCGAAAGACGCCGGGAAGCGGCACTTTCCTCCGGATAGCTCCGGAGCCGCGCTTCTGCTTCTCTAGTCATCTCTAGCTTAGCGAAAAGCTTTCCCACTCCAGTTGGCAAGGGGAGAGCGTACCTGCACTGCACACTAACCGCGGTTTGCAAAGAAAGAGGATTTGCTGCACATTGCAAGGACACGGCTCTTTCCGAGGCAATCTGCAACCTGCTGTCAGATGGAAGTGCTCTCTGCCCTCTCCTGCCCAGCTCTAGGTACTAGCGGGCACTTGCCAGCCTGGGCGAGGCAAACAACCTCCAGAGATGTCACAGAGCATAAGTGGAGCACAGATGCTCAAAAGCAGCAAAGCTGAAGAGCCTGGCTCAGCTTCACTAGTGTGCAATTGACTGACTGCGAAAAACAAAGCAGCAGAGCACCGGGCTTCTGGGCGCTGTGAAGGCAATTGCCAAAACCAGGCAGCTGCTCCTTCCCAAGCACAGGCAGCTGCCTATGTTCTTGCTTGTCGACAAACTCACCGCTGCCCTTCTTTTCAGCAGCTGCCACCGTCTTCTGTGCATCTCGGAGCCTCTGGCGACGAGCAAGACTTGCCAAGGTGGGAGGCATCAGGACCAAGTCAAAACCCAGGCAAGTTGTCCTGGAACGCTTTCCATTCGCTTGCCGAGAGTGAATTCAAGAGGCAGGAGAGCGGCAGCCACCGTCCTCCAGCAGTCGGAAGGCTTGGCACACAAGCCCGCTTCTTTGCGGCTTCGTTCTTCGCCTCTTCCAAGCAACCGCGATCTCTGCTTCTCGGAGGCGAAGAAGCGGCTAATTCGCGCACAGCTCAGTAGAGCGGCAGCGGAGCGCTCCGGAGCGCCGCTTCAAGCCGAAAGACGCCGGGAAGCGGCACTTTCCTCCGGATAGCTCCGGAGCCGCGCTTCTGCTTCTCTAGTCATCTCTAGCTTAGCGAAAATCTTTCCCACTCCAGTTGGCAATGGGAGAGCGTACCTGCACTGCACACTAACCGCGGTTTGCAAAGAAAGAGGATTTGCTGCACATTGCAAGGACACGGCTCTTTCCGAGGCAATCTGCAACCTGCTGTCAGATGGAAGTGCTCTCTGCCCTCTCCTGCCCAGCTCTAGGTACTAGCGGGCACTTGCCAGCCTGGCCGAGGCAAACAACCTCCAGAGATGTCACAGAGCATAAGTGGAGCACAGATGCTCAAAAGCAGCAAAGCTGAAGAGCCTGGCTCAGCTTCACTAGTGTGCAATTGACTGACTGCGAAAAACAAAGCAGCAGAGCACCGGGCTTCTGGGCGCTGTGAAGGCAATTGCCAAAAGCAGGCAGCTGCTCCTTCCCAAGCACAGGCAGCTGCCTATGTTCTTGCTTGTCGACAAACTCACCGCTGCCCTTCTTTTCAGCAGCTGCCACCGTCTTCTGTGCATCTCGGAGTCTCTGGCGACGAGCAAGACTTGCCAAGGTGGGAGGCATCAGGACCAAGTCAAAACCCAGGCAAGTTGTCCTGGAACGCTTTCCATTCGCTTGCCGAGAGTGAATTCAAGAGGCAGGAGAGCGGCAGCCACCGTCCTCCAGCAGTCGGAAGGCTTGGCACACAAGCCCGCTTCTTTGCGGCTTCGTTCTTCGCCTCTTCCAAGCAACCGCGATCTCTGCTTCTCGGAGGCGAAGAAGCGGCTAATTCGCGCACAGCTCAGTAGAGCGCCAGCGCAGCGCTCCGGAGCGCCGCTTCAAGCCGAAAGACGCCGGGAAGCGGCACTTTCCTCCGGATAGCTCCGGAGCCGCGCTTCTGCTTCTCTAGTCATCTCTAGCTTAGCGAAAAGCTTTCCCACTCCAGTTGGCAAGGGGAGAGCGTACCTGCACTGCACACTAACCGCGGTTTGCAAAGAAAGAGGATTTGCTGCACATTGCAAGGACACGGCTCTTTCCGAGGCAATCTGCAACCTGCTGTCAGATGGAAGTGCTCTCTGCCCTCTCCTGCCCAGCTCTAGGTACTAGCGGGCACTTGCCAGCCTGGCCGAGGCAAACAACCTCCAGAGATGTCACAGAGCATAAGTGGAGCACAGATGCTCAAAAGCAGCAAAGCTGAAGAGCCTGGCTCAGCTTCACTAGTGTGCAATTGACTGACTGCGAAAAACAAAGCAGCAGAGCACCGGGCTTCTGGGCGCTGTGAAGGCAATTGCCAAAAGCAGGCAGCTGCTCCTTCCCAAGCACAGGCAGCTGCCTATGTTCTTGCTTGTCGACAAACTCACCGCTGCCCTTCTTTTCAGCAGCTGCCACCGTCTTCTGTGCATCTCGGAGCCTCTGGCGACGAGCAAGACTTGCCAAGGTGGGAGGCATCAGGACCAAGTCAAAACCCAGGCAAGTTGTCCTGGAACGCTTTCCATTCGCTTGCCGAGAGTGAATTCAAGAGGCAGGAGAGCGGCAGCCACCGTCCTCCGGCAGTCGGAAGGCTTGGCACACAAGCCCGCTTCTTTGCGGCTTCGTTCTTCGCATCTTCCAAGCAACCGCGATCTCTGCTTCTCGGAGGCGAAGAAGCGGCTAATTCGCGCACAGCTCAGTAGAGCGGCAGCGCAGCGCTCCGGAGCGCCGCTTCAAGCCGAAAGACGCCGGGAAGCGGCACTTTCCTCCGGATAGCTCCGGAGCCGCGCTTCTGCTTCTCTAGTCATCTCTAGCTTAGCGAAAATCTTTCCCACTCCAGTTGGCAATGGGAGAGCGTACCTGCACTGCACACTAACCGCGGTTTGCAAAGAAAGAGGATTTGCTGCACATTCCAAGGACACGGCTCTTTCCGAGGCAATCTGCAACCTGCTGTCACATGGAAGTGCTCTCTGCCCTCTCCTGCCCAGCTCTAGGTACTAGCGGGCACTTTCCAGCCTGGCCGAGGCAAACAACCTCCAGAGATGTCACAGAGCATAAGTGGAGCACAGATGCTCAAAAGCAGCAAAGCTGAAGAGCCTGGCTCAGCTTCACTAGTGTGCAATTGACTGACTGCGAAAAACAAAGCAGCAGAGCACCGGGCTTCTGGGCGCTGTGAAGGCAATTGCCAAAACCAGGCAGCTGCTCCTTCCCAAGCACAGGCAGCTGCCTATGTTCTTGCTTGTCGACAAACTCACCGCTGCCCTTCTTTTCAGCAGCTGCCACCGTCTTCTGTGCATCTCGGAGCCTCTGGCGACGAGCAAGACTTGCCAAGGTGGGACGCATCAGGACCAAGTCAAAACCCAGGCAAGTTGTCCTGGAACTCTTTCCATTCACTTGCCGAGAGTGAATTCAAGAGGCAAGAGAGCGGCAGCCACCGTCCTCCAGCAGTCGGAAGGCTTGGCACACAAGCCCGCTTCTTTGCGGCTTCGTTCTTCGCCTCTTCCAAGCAACCGCGATCTCTGCTTCTCGGAGGCGAAGAAGCGGCTAATTCGCGCACAGCTCAGTAGAGCGGCAGCGCAGCGCTCCGGAGCGCCGCTTCAAGCCGAAAGACGCCGGGAAGCGGCACTTTCCTCCGGATAGCTCCGGAGCCGCGCTTCTGCTTCTCTAGTCATCTCTAGCTTAGCGAAAAGCTTTCCCACTCCAGTTGGCAAGGAGAGAGCGTACTGCACTGCACACTAACCGCGGTTTGCAAAGAAAGAGGATTTGCTGCACATTCCAAGGACACGGCTCTTTCCGAGGCAATCTGCAACCTGCTGTCAGATGGAAGTGCTCTCTGCCCTCTCCTGCCCAGCTCTAGGTACTAGCGGGCACTTGCCAGCCTGGGCGAGGCAAACAACCTCCAGAGATGTCACAGAGCATAAGTGGAGCACAGATGCTCAAAAGCAGCAAAGCTGAAGAGCCTGGCTCAGCTTCACTAGTGTGCAATTGACTGACTGCGAAAAACAAAGCAGCAGAGCACCGGGCTTCTGGGCGCTGTGAAGGCAATTGCCAAAACCAGGCAGCTGCTCCTTCCCAAGCACAGGCAGCTGCCTATGTTCTTGCTTGTCGACAAACTCACCGCTGCCCTTCTTTTCAGCAGCTGCCACCGTCTTCTGTGCATCTCGGAGCCTCTGGCGACGAGCAAGACTTGCCAAGGTGGGAGGCATCAGGACCAAGTCAAAACCCAGGCAAGTTGTCCTGGAACGCTTTCCATTCGCTTGCCGAGAGTGAATTCAAGAGGCAGGAGAGCGGCAGCCACCGTCCTCCAGCAGTCGGAAGGCTTGGCACACAAGCCCGCTTCTTTGCGGCTTCGTTCTTCGCCTCTTCCAAGCAACCGCGATCTCTGCTTCTCGGAGGCGAAGAAGCGGCTAATTCGCGCACAGCTCAGTAGAGCGGCAGCGCAGCGCTCCGGAGCGCCGCTTCAAGCCGAAAGACGCCGGGAAGCAGCACTTTCCTCCGGATAGCTCCGGAGCCGCGCTTCTGCTTCTCTAGTCATCTCTAGCTTAGCGAAAAGCTTTCCCACTCCAGTTGGCAAGGGGAGAGCGTACCTGCACTGCACACTAACCGCGGTTTGCAAAGAAAGAGGATTTGCTGCACATTGCAAGGACACGGCTCTTTCCGAGGCAATCTGCAACCTGCTGTCAGATGGAAGTGCTCTCTGCCCTCTCCTGCCCAGCTCTAGGTACTAGCGGGCACTTTCCAGCCTGGCCGAGGCAAACAACCTCCAGAGATGTCACAGAGCATAAGTGGAGCACAGATGCTCAAAAGCAGCAAAGCTGAAGAGCCTGGCTCAGCTTCACTAGTGTGCAATTGACTGACTGCGAAAAACAAAGCAGCAGAGCACCGGGCTTCTGGGCGCTGTGAAGGCAATTGCCAAAACCAGGCAGCTGCTCCTTCCCAAGCACAGGCAGCTGCCTATGTTCTTGCTTGTCGACAAACTCACCGCTGCCCTTCTTTTCAGCAGCTGCCACCGTCTTCTGTGCATCTCGGAGCCTCTGGCGACGAGCAAGACTTGCCAAGGTGGGACGCATCAGGACCAAGTCAAAACCCAGGCAAGTTGTCCTGGAACTCTTTCCATTCACTTGCCGAGAGTGAATTCAAGAGGCAAGAGAGCGGCAGCCACCGTCCTCCAGCAGTCGGAAGGCTTGGCACACAAGCCCGCTTCTTTGCGGCTTCGTTCTTCGCCTCTTCCAAGCAACCGCGATCTCTGCTTCTCGGAGGCGAAGAAGCGGCTAATTCGCGCACAGCTCAGTAGAGCGGCAGCGGAGCGCTCCGGAGCGCCGCTTCAAGCCGAAAGATGCCGGGAAGCGGCACTTTCCTCCGGATAGCTCCGGAGCCGCGCTTCTGCTTCTCTAGTCATCTCTAGCTTAGCGAAAAGCTTTCCCACTCCAGTTGGCAATGGGAGAGCGTACCTGCACTGCACACTAACCGCGGTTTGCAAAGAAAGAGGATTTGCTGCACATTGCAAGGACACGGCTCTTTCCGAGGCAATCTGCAACCTGCTGTCAGATGGAAGTGCTCTCTGCCCTCTCCTGCCCAGCTCTAGGTACTAGCGGGCACTTGCCAGCCTGGGCGAGGCAAACAACCTCCAGAGATGTCACAGAGCATAAGTGGAGCACAGATGCTCAAAAGCAGCAAAGCTGAAGAGCCTGGCTCAGCTTCACTAGTGTGCAATTGACTGACTGCGAAAAACAAAGCAGCAGAGCACCGGGCTTCTGGGCGCTGTGAAGGCAATTGCCAAAACCAGGCAGCTGCTCCTTCCCAAGCACAGGCAGCTGCCTATGTTCTTGCTTGTCGACAAACTCACCGCTGCCCTTCTTTTCAGCAGCTGCCACCGTCTTCTGTGCATCTCGGAGCCTCTGGCGACGAGCAAGACTTGCCAAGGTGGGACGCATCAGGACCAAGTCAAAACCCAGGCAAGTTGTCCTGGAACGTTTTCCATTCACTTGCCGAGAGTGAATTCAACAGGCAGGAGAGCGGCAGCCACCGTCCTCCGGCAGTCGGAAGGCTTCGCACACAAGCCTGCTTCTTTGCGGCTTCGTTCTTCGCCTCTTCCAAGCAACCGCGATCTCTGCTTCTCGGAGGCGAAGAAGCGGCTAATTCGCGCACAGCTCAGTAGAGCGGCAGCGCAGCGCTCCGGAGCGCCGCTTCAAGCCGAAAGACGCCGGGAAGCGGCACTTTCCTCCGGATAGCTCCGGAGCCGCGCTTCTGCTTCTCTAGTCATCTCTAGCTTAGCGAAAAGCTTTCCCACTCCATTTGGCAAGGAGAGAGCGTACTGCACTGCACACTAACCGCGGTTTGCAAAGAAAGAGGATTTGCTGCACATTGCAAGGACACGGCTCTTTCCGAGGCAATCTGCAACCTGCTGTCAGATGGAAGTGCTCTCTGCCCTCTCCTGCCCAGCTCTAGGTACTAGCGGGCACTTGCCAGCCTGGGCGAGGCAAACAACCTCCAGAGATGTCACAGAGCATAAGTGGAGCACAGATGCTCAAAAGCAGCAAAGCTGAAGAGCCTGGCTCAGCTTCACTAGTGTGCAATTGACTGACTGCGAAAAACAAAGCAGCAGAGCACCGGGCTTCTGGGCGCTGTGAAGGCAATTGCCAAAAGCAGGCAGCTGCTCCTTCCCAAGCACAGGCAGCTGCCTATGTTCTTGCTTGTCGACAAACTCTCCGCTGCCCTTCTTTTCAGCAGCTGCCACCGTCTTCTGTGCATCTCGGAGTCTCTGGCGACGAGCAAGACTTGCCAAGGTGGGAGGCATCAGGACCAAGTCAAAACCCAGGCAAGTTGTCCTGGAACGCTTTCCATTCGCTTGCCGAGAGTGAATTCAAGAGGCAGGAGAGCGGCAGCCACCGTCCTCCAGCAGTCGGAAGGCTTGGCACACAAGCCCGCTTCTTTGCGGCTTCGTTCTTCGCCTCTTCCAAGCAACCGCGATCTCTGCTTCTCGGAGGCGAAGAAGCGGCTAATTCGCGCACAGCTCAGTAGAGCGCCAGCGCAGCGCTCCGGAGCGCCGCTTCAAGCCGAAAGACGCCGGGAAGCGGCACTTTCCTCCGGATAGCTCCGGAGCCGCGCTTCTGCTTCTCTAGTCATCTCTAGCTTAGCGAAAAGCTTTCCCACTCCAGTTGGCAAGGGGAGAGCGTACCTGCACTGCACACTAACCGCGGTTTGCAAAGAAAGAGGATTTGCTGCACATTGCAAGGACACGGCTCTTTCCGAGGCAATCTGCAACCTGCTGTCAGATGGAAGTGCTCTCTGCCCTCTCCTGCCCAGCTCTAGGTACTAGCGGGCACTTGCCAGCCTGGCCGAGGCAAACAACCTCCAGAGATGTCACAGAGCATAAGTGGAGCACAGATGCTCAAAAGCAGCAAAGCTGAAGAGCCTGGCTCAGCTTCACTAGTGTGCAATTGACTGACTGCGAAAAACAAAGCAGCAGAGCACCGGGCTTCTGGGCGCTGTGAAGGCAATTGCCAAAACCAGGCAGCTGCTCCTTCCCAAGCACAGGCAGCTGCCTATGTTCTTGCTTGTCGACAAACTCACCGCTGCCCTTCTTTTCAGCAGCTGCCACCGTCTTCTGTGCATCTCGGAGCCTCTGGCGACGAGCAAGACTTGCCAAGGTGGGAGGCATCAGGACCAAGTCAAAACCCAGGCAAGTTGTCCTGGAACGCTTTCCATTCGCTTGCCGAGAGTGAATTCAAGAGGCAGGAGAGCGGCAGCCACCGTCCTCCAGCAGTCGGAAGGCTTGGCACACAAGCCCGCTTCTTTGCGGCTTCGTTCTTCGCCTCTTCCAAGCAACCGCGATCTCTGCTTCTCGGAGGCGAAGAAGCGGCTAATTCGCGCACAGCTCAGTAGAGCGGCAGCGCAGCGCTCCGGAGCGCCGCTTCAAGCCGAAAGACGCCGGGAAGCAGCACTTTCCTCCGGATAGCTCCGGAGCCGCGCTTCTGCTTCTCTAGTCATCTCTAGCTTAGCGAAAAGCTTTCCCACTCCAGTTGGCAAGGGGAGAGCGTACCTGCACTGCACACTAACCGCGGTTTGCAAAGAAAGAGGATTTGCTGCACATTGCAAGGACACGGCTCTTTCCGAGGCAATCTGCAACCTGCTGTCAGATGGAAGTGCTCTCTGCCCTCTCCTGCCCAGCTCTAGGTACTAGCGGGCACTTGCCAGCCTGGCCGAGGCAAACAACCTCCAGAGATGTCACAGAGCATAAGTGGAGCACAGATGCTCAAAAGCAGCAAAGCTGAAGAGCCTGGCTCAGCTTCACTAGTGTGCAATTGACTGACTGCGAAAAACAAAGCAGCAGAGCACCGGGCTTCTGGGCGCTGTGAAGGCAATTGCCAAAACCAGGCAGCTGCTCCTTCCCAAGCACAGGCAGCTGCCTATGTTCTTGCTTGTCGACAAACTCACCGCTGCCCTTCTTTTCAGCAGCTGCCACCGTCTTCTGTGCATCTCGGAGCCTCTGGCGACGAGCAAGACTTGCCAAGGTGGGAGGCATCAGGACCAAGTCAAAACCCAGGCAAGTTGTCCTGGAACGCTTTCCATTCGCTTGCCGAGAGTGAATTCAAGAGGCAGGAGAGCGGCAGCCACCGTCCTCCAGCAGTCGGAAGGCTTGGCACACAAGCCCGCTTCTTTGCGGCTTCGTTCTTCGCCTCTTCCAAGCAACCGCGATCTCTGCTTCTCGGAGGCGAAGAAGCGGCTAATTCGCGCACAGCTCAGTAGAGCGGCAGCGCAGCGCTCCGGAGCGCCGCTTCAAGCCGAAAGACGCCGGGAAGCGGCACTTTCCTCCGGATAGCTCCGGAGCCGCGCTTCTGCTTCTCTAGTCATCTCTAGCTTAGCGAAAAGCTTTCCCACTCCAGTTGGCAAGGGGAGAGCGTACCTGCACTGCACACTAACCGCGGTTTGCAAAGAAAGAGGATTTGCTGCACATTCCAAGGACACGGCTCTTTCCGAGGCAATCTGCAACCTGCTGTCAGATGGAAGTGCTCTCTGCCCTCTCCTGCCCAGCTCTAGGTACTAGCGGGCACTTGCCAGCCTGGGCGAGGCAAACAACCTCAAGAGATGTCACAGAGCATAAGTGGAGCACAGATGCTCAAAAGCAGCAAAGCTGAAGAGCCTGGCTCAGCTTCACTAGTGTGCAATTGACTGACTGCGAAAAACAAAGCAGCAGAGCACCGGGCTTCTGGGCGCTGTGAAGGCAATTGCCAAAAGCAGGCAGCTGCTCCTTCCCAAGCACAGGCAGCTGCCCATGTTCTTGCTTGTCGACAAACTCACCGCTGCCCTTCTTTTCAGCAGCTGCCACCGTCTTCTGTGCATCTCGGAGTCTCTGGCGACGAGCAAGACTTGCCAAGGTGGGACGCATCAGGACCAAGTCAAAACCCAGGCAAGTTGTCCTGGAACGCTTTCCATTCGCTTGCCGAGAGTGAATTCAACAGGCAGGAGAGCGGCAGCCACCGTCCTCCAGAAGTCTGAAGGCTTGGCACACAAGCCCGCTTCTTTGCGGCTTCGTTCTTCGCCTCTTCCAAGCAACCGCGATCTCTGCTTCTCGGAGGCGAAGAAGCGGCTAATTCGCGCACAGCTCAGTAGAGCGGCAGCGCAGCGCTCCGGAGCGCCGCTTCAAGCCGAAAGACGCCGGGAAGCGGCACTTTCCTCCGGATAGCTCCGGAGCCGCGCTTCTGCTTCTCTAGTCATCTCTAGCTTAGCGAAAAGCTTTCCCACTCCAGTTGGCAAGGGGAGAGCGTACCTGCACTGCACACTAACCGCGGTTTGCAAAGAAAGAGGATTTGCTGCACATTCCAAGGACACGGCTCTTTCCGAGGCAATCTGCAACCTGCTGTCAGATGGAAGTGCTCTCTGCCCTCTCCTGCCCAGCTCTAGGTACTAGCGGGCACTTGCCAGCCTGGGCGAGGCAAACAACCTCCAGAGATGTCACAGAGCATAAGTGGAGCACAGATGCTCAAAAGCAGCAAAGCTGAAGAGCCTGGCTCAGCTTCACTAGTGTGCAATTGACTGACTGCGAAAAACAAAGCAGCAGAGCACCGGGCTTCTGGGCGCTGTGAAGGCAATTGCCAAAACCAGGCAGCTGCTCCTTCCCAAGCACAGGCAGCTGCCTATGTTCTTGCTTGTCGACAAACTCACCGCTGCCCTTCTTTTCAGCAGCTGCCACCGTCTTCTGTGCATCTCGGAGCCTCTGGCGACGAGCAAGACTTGCCAAGGTGGGACGCATCAGGACCAAGTCAAAACCCAGGCAAGTTGTCCTGGAACGCTTTCCATTCGCTTGCCGAGAGTGAATTCAAGAGGCAGGAGAGCGGCAGCCACCGTCCTCCAGCAGTCGGAAGGCTTCGCACACAAGCCCGCTTCTTTGCGGCTTCGTTCTTCGCCTCTTCCAAGCAACCGCGATCTCTGCTTCTCGGAGGCGAAGAAGCGGCTAATTCGCGCACAGCTCAGTAGAGCGGCAGCGCAGCGCTCCGGAGTGCCGCTTCAAGCCGAAAGACGCCGGGAAGCGGCACTTTCCTCCGGATAGCTCCGGAGCCGCGCTTCTGCTTCTCTAGTCATCTCTAGCTTAGCGAAAAGCTTTCCCACTCCAGTTGGCAAGGGGAGAGCGTACCTGCACTGCACACTAACCGCGGTTTGCAAAGAAAGAGGATTTGCTGCACATTGCAAGGACACGGCTCTTTCCGAGGCAATCTGCAACCTGCTGTCAGATGGAAGTGCTCTCTGCCCTCTCCTGCCCAGCTCTAGGTACTAGCGGGCACTTGCCAGCCTGGCCGAGGCAAACAACCTCCAGAGATGTCACAGAGCATAAGTGGAGCACAGATGCTCAAAAGCAGCAAAGCTGAAGAGCCTGGCTCAGCTTCACTAGTGTGCAATTGACTGACTGCGAAAAACAAAGCAGCAGAGCACCGGGCTTCTGGGCGCTGTGAAGGCAATTGCCAAAACCAGGCAGCTGCTCCTTCCCAAGCACAGGCAGCTGCCTATGTTCTTGCTTGTCGACAAACTCACCGCTGCCCTTCTTTTCAGCAGCTGCCACCGTCTTCTGTGCATCTCGGAGTCTCTGGCGACGAGCAAGACTTGCCAAGGTGGGAGGCATCAGGACCAAGTCAAAACCCAGGCAAGTTGTCCTGGAACGCTTTCCATTCGCTTGCCGAGAGTGAATTCAACAGGCAGGAGAGCGGCAGCCACCGTCCTCCGGCAGTCGGAAGGCTTGGCACACAAGCCCGCTTCTTTGCGGCTTCGTTCTTCGCCTCTTCCAAGCAACCGCGATCTCTGCTTCTCGGAGGCGAAGAAGCGGCTAATTCGCGCACAGCTCAGTAGAGCGGCAGCGGAGCGCTCCGGAGCGCCGCTTCAAGCCGAAAGACGCCGGGAAGCGGCACTTTCCTCCGGATAGCTCCGGAGCCGCGCTTCTGCTTCTCTAGTCATCTCTAGCTTAGCGAAAAGCTTTCCCACTCCAGTTGGCAAGGGGAGAGCGTACCTGCACTGCACACTAACCGCGGTTTGCAAAGAAAGAGGATTTGCTGCACATTGCAAGGACACGGCTCTTTCCGAGGCAATCTGCAACCTGCTGTCAGATGGAAGTGCTCTCTGCCCTCTCCTGCCCAGCTCTAGGTACTAGCGGGCACTTGCCAGCCTGGGCGAGGCAAACAACCTCCAGAGATGTCACAGAGCATAAGTGGAGCACAGATGCTCAAAAGCAGCAAAGCTGAAGAGCCTGGCTCAGCTTCACTAGTGTGCAATTGACTGACTGCGAAAAACAAAGCAGCAGAGCACCGGGCTTCTGGGCGCTGTGAAGGCAATTGCCAAAAGCAGGCAGCTGCTCCTTCCCAAGCACAGGCAGCTGCCTATGTTCTTGCTTGTCGACAAACTCACCGCTGCCCTTCTTTTCAGCAGCTGCCACCGTCTTCTGTGCATCTCGGAGCCTCTGGCGACGAGCAAGACTTGCCAAGGTGGGAGGCATCAGGACCAAGTCAAAACCCAGGCAAGTTGTCCTGGAACGCTTTCCATTCGCTTGCCGAGAGTGAATTCAAGAGGCAGGAGTGCGGCAGCCACCGTCCTCCAGCAGTCGGAAGGCTTGGCACACAAGCCCGCTTCTTTGCGGCTTCGTTCTTCGCATCTTCCAAGCAACCGCGATCTCTGCTTCTCGGAGGCGAAGAAGCGGCTAATTCGCGCACAGCTCAGTAGAGCGGCAGCGCAGCGCTCCGGAGCGCCGCTTCAAGCCGAAAGACGCCGGGAAGCGGCACTTTCCTCCGGATAGCTCCGGAGCCGCGCTTCTGCTTCTCTAGTCATCTCTAGCTTAGCGAAAAGCTTTCCCACTCCAGTTGGCAAGGGGAGAGCGTACCTGCACTGCACACTAACCGCGGTTTGCAAAGAAAGAGGATTTGCTGCACATTCCAAGGACACGGCTCTTTCCGAGGCAATCTGCAACCTGCTGTCAGATGGAAGTGCTCTCTGCCCTCTCCTGCCCAGCTCTAGGTACTAGCGGGCACTTGCCAGCCTGGCCGAGGCAAACAACCTCAAGAGATGTCACAGAGCATAGGTGGAGCACAGATGCTCAAAAGCAGCAAAGCTGAAGAGCCTGGCTCAGCTTCACTAGTGTGCAATTGACTGACTGCGAAAAACAAAGCAGCAGAGCACCGGGCTTCTGGGCGCTGTGAAGGCAATTGCCAAAACCAGGCAGCTGCTCCTTCCCAAGCACAGGCAGCTGCCTATGTTCTTGCTTGTCGACAAACTCACCGCTGCCCTTCTTTTCAGCAGCTGCCACCGTCTTCTGTGCATCTCGGAGTCTCTGGCGACGAGCAAGACTTGCCAAGGTGGGAGGCATCAGGACCAAGTCAAAACCCAGGCAAGTTGTCCTGGAACGCTTTCCATTCGCTTGCCGAGAGTGAATTCAAGAGGCAGGAGAGCGGCAGCCACCGTCCTCCAGCAGTCGGAAGGCTTGGCACACAAGCCCGCTTCTTTGCGGCTTCGTTCTTCGCATCTTCCAAGCAACCGCGATCTCTGCTTCTCGGAGGCGAAGAAGCGGCTAATTCGCGCACAGCTCAGTAGAGCGGCAGCGCAGCGCTCCGGAGCGCCGCTTCAAGCCGAAAGACGCCGGGAAGCGGCACTTTCCTCCGGATAGCTCCGGAGCCGCGCTTCTGCTTCTCTAGTCATCTCTAGCTTAGCGAAAAGCTTTCCCACTCCAGTTGGCAAGGGGAGAGCGTACCTGCACTGCACACTAACCGCGGTTTGCAAAGAAAGAGGATTTGCTGCACATTGCAAGGACACGGCTCTTTCCGAGGCAATCTGCAACCTGCTGTCAGATGGAAGTGCTCTCTGCCCTCTCCTGCCCAGCTCTAGGTACTAGCGGGCACTTTCCAGCCTGGGCGAGGCAAACAACCTCCAGAGATGTCACAGAGCCTAAGTGGAGCACAGATGCTCAAAAGCAGCAAAGCTGAAGAGCCTGGCTCAGCTTCACTAGTGTGCAATTGACTGACTGCGAAAAACAAAGCAGCAGAGCACCGGGCTTCTGGGCGCTGTGAAGGCAATTGCCAAAACCAGGAAGCTGCTCCTTCCCAAGCACAGGCAGCTGCCCATGTTCTTGCTTGTCGACAAACTCACCGCTGCCCTTCTTTTCAGCAGCTGCCACCGTCTTCTGTGCATCTCGCAGCCTCTGGCGACGAGCAAGACTTGCCAAGGTGGGAGGCATCAGGACCAAGTCAAAACCCAGGCAAGTTGTCCTGGAACGCTTTCCATTCGCTTGCCGAGAGTGAATTCAAGAGGCAGGAGAGCGGCAGCCACCGTCCTCCAGCAGTCGGAAGGCTTCGCACACAAGCCCGCTTCTTTGCGGCTTCGTTCTTCGCCTCTTCCAAGCAACCGCGATCTCTGCTTCTCGGAGGCGAAGAAGCGGCTAATTCGCGCACAGCTCAGTAGAGCGCCAGCGCAGCGCTCCGGAGCGCCGCTTCAAGCCGAAAGACGCCGGGAAGCGGCACTTTCCTCCGGATAGCTCCGGAGCCGCGCTTCTGCTTCTCTAGTCATCTCTAGCTTAGCGAAAAGCTTTCCCACTCCAGTTGGCAAGGGGAGAGCGTACCTGCACTGCACACTAACCGCGGTTTGCAAAGAAAGAGGATTTGCTGCACATTGCAAGGACACGGCTCTTTCCGAGGCAATCTGCAACCTGCTGTCAGATGGAAGTGCTCTCTGCCCTCTCCTGCCCAGCTCTAGGTACTAGCGGGCACTTGCCAGCCTGGGCGAGGCAAACAACCTCCAGAGATGTCACAGAGCATAAGTGGAGCACAGATGCTCAAAAGCAGCAAAGCTGAAGAGCCTGGCTCAGCTTCACTAGTGTGCAATTGACTGACTGCGAAAAACAAAGCAGCAGAGCACCGGGCTTCTGGGCGCTGTGAAGGCAATTGCCAAAACCAGGCAGCTGCTCCTTCCCAAGCACAGGCAGCTGCCTATGTTCTTGCTTGTCGACAAACTCACCGCTGCCCTTCTTTTCAGCAGCTGCCACCGTCTTCTGTGCATCTCGGAGCCTCTGGCGACGAGCAAGACTTGCCAAGGTGGGACGCATCAGGACCAAGTCAAAACCCAGGCAAGTTGTCCTGGAACGCTTTCCATTCGCTTGCCGAGAGTGAATTCAACAGGCAGGAGAGCGGCAGCCACCGTCCTCCAGCAGTCTGAAGGCTTCGCACACAAGCCCGCTTCTTTGCGGCTTCGTTCTTCGCCTCTTCCAAGCAACCGCGATCTCTGCTTCTCGGAGGCGAAGAAGCGGCTAATTCGCGCACAGCTCAGTAGAGCGGCAGCGCAGCGCTCCGGAGCGCCGCTTCAAGCCGAAAGACGCCGGGAAGCGGCACTTTCCTCCGGATAGCTCCGGAGCCGCGCTTCTGCTTCTCTAGTCATCTCTAGCTTAGCGAAAAGCTTTCCCACTCCAGTTGGCAAGGGGAGAGCGTACCTGCACTGCACACTAACCGCGGTTTGCAAAGAAAGAGGATTTGCTGCACATTGCAAGGACACGGCTCTTTCCGAGGCAATCTGCAACCTGCTGTCAGATGGAAGTGCTCTCTGCCCTCTCCTGCCCAGCTCTAGGTACTAGCGGGCACTTGCCAGCCTGGCCGAGGCAAACAACCTCCAGAGATGTCACAGAGCCTAAGTGGAGCACAGATGCTCAAAAGCAGCAAAGCTGAAGAGCCTGGCTCAGCTTCACTAGTGTGCAATTGACTGACTGCGAAAAACAAAGCAGCAGAGCACCGGGCTTCTGGGCGCTGTGAAGGCAATTGCCAAAACCAGGCAGCTGCTCCTTCCCAAGCACAGGCAGCTGCCTATCTTCTTGCTTGTCGACAAACTCACCGCTGCCCTTCTTTTCAGCAGCTGCCACCGTCTTCTGTGCATCTCGGAGTCTCTGGCGACGAGCAAGACTTGCCAAGGTGGGAGGCATCAGGACCAAGTCAAAACCCAGGCAAGTTGTCCTGGAACGCTTTCCATTCGCTTGCCGAGAGTGAATTCAACAGGCAGGAGAGCGGCAGCCACCGTCCTCCAGCAGTCGGAAGGCTTCGCACACAAGCCCGCTTCTTTGCGGCTTCGTTCTTCGCCTCTTCCAAGCAACCGCGATCTCTGCTTCTCGGAGGCGAAGAAGCGGCTAATTCGCGCACAGCTCAGTAGAGCGGCAGCGCAGCGCTCCGGAGCGCCGCTTCAAGCCGAAAGACGCCGGGAAGCGGCACTTTCCTCCGGATAGCTCCGGAGCCGCGCTTCTGCTTCTCTAGTCATCTCTAGCTTAGCGAAAAGCTTTCCCACTCCAGTTGGCAAGGGGAGAGCGTACCTGCACTGCACACTAACCGCGGTTTGCAAAGAAAGAGGATTTGCTGCACATTGCAAGGACACGGCTCTTTCCGAGGCAATCTGCAACCTGCTGTCAGATGGAAGTGCTCTCTGCCCTCTCCTGCCCAGCTCTAGGTACTAGCGGGCACTTGCCAGCCTGGCCGAGGCAAACAACCTCCAGAGATGTCACAGAGCCTAAGTGGAGCACAGATGCTCAAAAGCAGCAAAGCTGAAGAGCCTGGCTCAGCTTCACTAGTGTGCAATTGACTGACTGCGAAAAACAAAGCAGCAGAGCACCGGGCTTCTGGGCGCTGTGAAGGCAATTGCCAAAACCAGGCAGCTGCTCCTTCCCAAGCACAGGCAGCTGCCTATCTTCTTGCTTGTCGACAAACTCACCGCTGCCCTTCTTTTCAGCAGCTGCCACCGTCTTCTGTGCATCTCGGAGTCTCTGGCGACGAGCAAGACTTGCCAAGGTGGGAGGCATCAGGACCAAGTCAAAACCCAGGCAAGTTGTCCTGGAACGCTTTCCATTCGCTTGCCGAGAGTGAATTCAACAGGCAGGAGAGCGGCAGCCACCGTCCTCCAGAAGTCTGAAGGCTTGGCACACAAGCCCGCTTCTTTGCGGCTTCGTTCTTCGCCTCTTCCAAGCAACCGCGATCTCTGCTTCTCGGAGGCGAAGAAGCGGCTAATTCGCGCACAGCTCAGTAGAGCGGCAGCGGAGCGCTCCGGAGCGCCGCTTCAAGCCGAAAGACGCCGGGAAGCGGCACTTTCCTCCGGATAGCTCCGGAGCCGCGCTTCTGCTTCTCTAGTCATCTCTAGCTTAGCGAAAAGCTTTCCCACTCCAGTTGGCAAGGGGAGAGCGTACCTGCACTGCACACTAACCGCGGTTTGCAAAGAAAGAGGATTTGCTGCACATTGCAAGGACACGGCTCTTTCCGAGGCAATCTGCAACCTGCTGTCAGATGGAAGTGCTCTCTGCCCTCTCCTGCCCAGCTCTAGGTACTAGCGGGCACTTGCCAGCCTGGGCGAGGCAAACAACCTCCAGAGATGTCACAGAGCATAAGTGGAGCACAGATGCTCAAAAGCAGCAAAGCTGAAGAGCCTGGCTCAGCTTCACTAGTGTGCAATTGACTGACTGCGAAAAACAAAGCAGCAGAGCACCGGGCTTCTGGGCGCTGTGAAGGCAATTGCCAAAACCAGGCAGCTGCTCCTTCCCAAGCACAGGCAGCTGCCTATGTTCTTGCTTGTCGACAAACTCACCGCTGCCCTTCTTTTCAGCAGCTGCCACCGTCTTCTGTGCATCTCGGAGCCTCTGGCGACGAGCAAGACTTGCCAAGGTGGGAGGCATCAGGACCAAGTCAAAACCCAGGCAAGTTGTCCTGGAACGCTTTCCATTCGCTTGCCGAGAGTGAATTCAACAGGCAGGAGTGCGGCAGCCACCGTCCTCCAGCAGTCGGAAGGCTTGGCACACAAGCCCGCTTCTTTGCGGCTTCGTTCTTCGCATCTTCCAAGCAACCGCGATCTCTGCTTCTCGGAGGCGAAGAAGCGGCTAATTCGCGCACAGCTCAGTAGAGCGGCAGCGCAGCGCTCCGGAGCGCCGCTTCAAGCCGAAAGACGCCGGGAAGCGGCACTTTCCTCTGGATAGCTCCGGAGCCGCGCTTCTGCTTCTCTAGTCATCTCTAGCTTAGCGAAAAGCTTTCCCACTCCAGTTGGCAAGGGGAGAGCGTACCTGCACTGCACACTAACCGCGGTTTGCAAAGAAAGAGGATTTGCTGCACATTCCAAGGACACGGCTCTTTCCGAGGCAATCTGCAACCTGCTGTCAGATGGAAGTGCTCTCTGCCCTCTCCTGCCCAGCTCTAGGTACTAGCGGGCACTTGCCAGCCTGGGCGAGGCAAACAACCTCAAGAGATGTCACAGAGCATAGGTGGAGCACAGATGCTCAAAAGCAGCAAAGCTGAAGAGCCTGGCTCAGCTTCACTAGTGTGCAATTGACTGACTGCGAAAAACAAAGCAGCAGAGCACCGGGCTTCTGGGCGCTGTGAAGGCAATTGCCAAAAGCAGGCAGCTGCTCCTTCCCAAGCACAGGCAGCTGCCTATGTTCTTGCTTGTCGACAAACTCACCGCTGCCCTTCTTTTCAGCAGCTGCCACCGTCTTCTGTGCATCTCGGAGTCTCTGGCGACGAGCAAGACTTGCCAAGGTGGGAGGCATCAGGACCAAGTCAAAACCCAGGCAAGTTGTCCTGGAACGCTTTCCATTCGCTTGCCGAGAGTGAATTCAACAGGCAGGAGAGCGGCAGCCACCGTCCTCCAGAAGTCTGAAGGCTTGGCACACAAGCCCGCTTCTTTGCGGCTTCGTTCTTCGCCTCTTCCAAGCAACCGCGATCTCTGCTTCTCGGAGGCGAAGAAGCGGCTAATTCGCGCACAGCTCAGTAGAGCGGCAGCGGAGCGCTCCGGAGCGCCGCTTCAAGCCGAAAGACGCCGGGAAGCGGCACTTTCCTCCGGATAGCTCCGGAGCCGCGCTTCTGCTTCTCTAGTCATCTCTAGCTTAGCGAAAAGCTTTCCCACTCCAGTTGGCAAGGGGAGAGCGTACCTGCACTGCACACTAACCGCGGTTTGCAAAGAAAGAGGATTTGCTGCACATTGCAAGGACACGGCTCTTTCCGAGGCAATCTGCAACCTGCTGTCAGATGGAAGTGCTCTCTGCCCTCTCCTGCCCAGCTCTAGGTACTAGCGGGCACTTGCCAGCCTGGGCGAGGCAAACAACCTCCAGAGATGTCACAGAGCATAAGTGGAGCACAGATGCTCAAAAGCAGCAAAGCTGAAGAGCCTGGCTCAGCTTCACTAGTGTGCAATTGACTGACTGCGAAAAACAAAGCAGCAGAGCACCGGGCTTCTGGGCGCTGTGAAGGCAATTGCCAAAACCAGGCAGCTGCTCCTTCCCAAGCACAGGCAGCTGCCTATGTTCTTGCTTGTCGACAAACTCACCGCTGCCCTTCTTTTCAGCAGCTGCCACCGTCTTCTGTGCATCTCGGAGCCTCTGGCGACGAGCAAGACTTGCCAAGGTGGGACGCATCAGGACCAAGTCAAAACCCAGGCAAGTTGTCCTGGAACGCTTTCCATTCGCTTGCCGAGAGTGAATTCAAGAGGCAGGAGAGCGGCAGCCACCGTCCTCCAGCAGTCTGAAGGCTTCGCACACAAGCCCGCTTCTTTGCGGCTTCGTTCTTCGCCTCTTCCAAGCAACCGCGATCTCTGCTTCTCGGAGGCGAAGAAGCGGCTAATTCGCGCACAGCTCAGTAGAGCGGCAGCGCAGCGCTCCGGAGCGCCGCTTCAAGCCGAAAGACGCCGGGAAGCGGCACTTTCCTCCGGATAGCTCCGGAGCCGCGCTTCTGCTTCTCTAGTCATCTCTAGCTTAGCGAAAAGCTTTCCCACTCCAGTTGGCAAGGGGAGAGCGTACCTGCACTGCACACTAACCGCGGTTTGCAAAGAAAGAGGATTTGCTGCACATTCCAAGGACACGGCTCTTTCCGAGGCAATCTGCAACCTGCTGTCAGATGGAAGTGCTCTCTGCCCTCTCCTGCCCAGCTCTAGGTACTAGCGGGCACTTGCCAGCCTGGGCGAGGCAAACAACCTCAAGAGATGTCACAGAGCATAGGTGGAGCACAGATGCTCAAAAGCAGCAAAGCTGAAGAGCCTGGCTCAGCTTGACTAGTGTGCAATTGACTGACTGCGAAAAACAAAGCAGCAGAGCACCGGGCTTCTGGGCGCTGTGAAGGCAATTGCCAAAACCAGGCAGCTGCTCCTTCCCAAGCACAGGCAGCTGCCTATGTTCTTGCTTGTCGACAAACTCACCGCTGCCCTTCTTTTCAGCAGCTGCCACCGTCTTCTGTGCATCTCGGAGTCTCTGGCGACGAGCAAGACTTGCCAAGGTGGGAGGCATCAGGACCAAGTCAAAACCCAGGCAAGTTGTCCTGGAACGCTTTCCATTCGCTTGCCGAGAGTGAATTCAACAGGCAGGAGAGCGGCAGCCACCGTCCTCCAGAAGTCTGAAGGCTTGGCACACAAGCCCGCTTCTTTGCGGCTTCGTTCTTCGCCTCTTCCAAGCAACCGCGATCTCTGCTTCTCGGAGGCGAAGAAGCGGCTAATTCGCGCACAGCTCAGTAGAGCGGCAGCGGAGCGCTCCGGAGCGCCGCTTCAAGCCGAAAGACGCCGGGAAGCGGCACTTTCCTCCGGATAGCTCTGGAGCCGCGCTTCTGCTTCTCTAGTCATCTCTAGCTTAGCGAAAAGCTTTCCCACTCCAGTTGGCAAGGGGAGAGCGTACCTGCACTGCACACTAACCGCGGTTTGCAAAGAAAGAGGATTTGCTGCACATTGCAAGGACACGGCTCTTTCCGAGGCAATCTGCAACCTGCTGTCAGATGGAAGTGCTCTCTGCCCTCTCCTGCCCAGCTCTAGGTACTAGCGGGCACTTGCCAGCCTGGGCGAGGCAAACAACCTCCAGAGATGTCACAGAGCATAAGTGGAGCACAGATGCTCAAAAGCAGCAAAGCTGAAGAGCCTGGCTCAGCTTCACTAGTGTGCAATTGACTGACTGCGAAAAACAAAGCAGCAGAGCACCGGGCTTCTGGGCGCTGTGAAGGCAATTGCCAAAACCAGGCAGCTGCTCCTTCCCAAGCACAGGCAGCTGCCTATGTTCTTGCTTGTCGACAAACTCACCGCTGCCCTTCTTTTCAGCAGCTGCCACCGTCTTCTGTGCATCTCGGAGCCTCTGGCGACGAGCAAGACTTGCCAAGGTGGGACGCATCAGGACCAAGTCAAAACCCAGGCAAGTTGTCCTGGAACGCTTTCCATTCGCTTGCCGAGAGTGAATTCAAGAGGCAGGAGAGCGGCAGCCACCGTCCTCCAGCAGTCGGAAGGCTTGGCACACAAGCCCGCTTCTTTGCGGCTTCGTTCTTCGCATCTTCCAAGCAACCGCGATCTCTGCTTCTCGGAGGCGAAGAAGCGGCTAATTCGCGCACAGCTCAGTAGAGCGGCAGCGCAGCGCTCCGGAGCGCCGCTTCAAGCCGAAAGACGCCGGGAAGCGGCACTTTCCTCCGGATAGCTCCGGAGCCGCGCTTCTGCTTCTCTAGTCATCTCTAGCTTAGCGAAAAGCTTTCCCACTCCAGTTGGCAAGGGGAGAGCGTACCTGCACTGCACACTAACCGCGGTTTGCAAAGAAAGAGGATTTGCTGCACATTCCAAGGACACGGCTCTTTCCGAGGCAATCTGCAACCTGCTGTCAGATGGAAGTGCTCTCTGCCCTCTCCTGCCCAGCTCTAGGTACTAGCGGGCACTTGCCAGCCTGGGCGAGGCAAACAACCTCAAGAGATGTCACAGAGCATAGGTGGAGCACAGATGCTCAAAAGCAGCAAAGCTGAAGAGCCTGGCTCAGCTTCACTAGTGTGCAATTGACTGACTGCGAAAAACAAAGCAGCAGAGCACCGGGCTTCTGGGCGCTGTGAAGGCAATTGCCAAAACCAGGCAGCTGCTCCTTCCCAAGCACAGGCAGCTGCCTATGTTCTTGCTTGTCGACAAACTCACCGCTGCCCTTCTTTTCAGCAGCTGCCACCGTCTTCTGTGCATCTCGGAGCCTCTGGCGACGAGCAAGACTTGCCAAGGTGGGACGCATCAGGACCAAGTCAAAACCCAGGCAAGTTGTCCTGGAACGCTTTCCATTCGCTTGCCGAGAGTGAATTCAAGAGGCAGGAGAGCGGCAGCCACCGTCCTCCAGCAGTCGGAAGGCTTGGCACACAAGCCCGCTTCTTTGCGGCTTCGTTCTTCGCCTCTTCCAAGCAACCGCGATCTCTGCTTCTCGGAGGCGAAGAAGCGGCTAATTCGCGCACAGCTCAGTAGAGCGGCAGCGGAGCGCTCCGGAGCGCCGCTTCAAGCCGAAAGACGCCGGGAAACGGCACTTTCCTCCGGATAGCTCCGGAGCCGCGCTTCTGCTTCTCTAGTCATCTCTAGCTTAGCGAAAAGCTTTCCCACTCCAGTTGGCAAGGGGAGAGCGTACCTGCACTGCACACTAACCGCGGTTTGCAAAGAAAGAGGATTTGCTGCACATTCCAAGGACACGGCTCTTTCCGAGGCAATCTGCAACCTGCTGTCAGATGGAAGTGCTCTCTGCCCTCTCCTGCCCAGCTCTAGGTACTAGCGGGCACTTTCCAGCCTGGCCGAGGCAAACAACCTCCAGAGATGTCACAGAGCCTAAGTGGAGAACAGATGCTCAAAAGCAGCAAAGCTGAAGAGCCTGGCTCAGCTTCACTAGTGTGCAATTGACTGACTGCGAAAAACAAAGCAGCAGAGCACCGGGCTTCTGGGCGCTGTGAAGGCAATTGCCAAAAGCAGGCAGCTGCTCCTTCCCAAGCACAGGCAGCTGCCCATGTTCTTGCTTGTCGACAAACTCACCGCTGCCCTTCTTTTCAGCAGCTGCCACCGTCTTCTGTGCATCTCGGAGCCTCTGGCGACGAGCAAGACTTGCCAAGGTGGGAGGCATCCGGACCAAGTCAAAACCCAGGCAAGTTGTCCTGGAACGCTTTCCATTCGCTTGCCGAGAGTGAATTCAACAGGCAGGAGAGCGGCAGCCACCGTCCTCCGGCAGTCGGAAGGCTTGGCACACAAGCCCGCTTCTTTGCGGCTTCGTTCTTCGCCTCTTCCAAGCAACCGCGATCTCTGCTTCTCGGAGGCGAAGAAGCGGCTAATTCGCGCACAGCTCAGTAGAGCGGCAGCGCAGCGCTCCGGAGCGCCGCTTCTGCCGAAAGACGCCGGGAAGCAGCACTTTCCTCCGGATAGCTCCGGAGCCGCGCTTCTGCTTCTCTAGTCATCTCTAGCTTAGCGAAAAGCTTTCCCACTCCAGTTGGCAAGGGGAGAGCGTACCTGCACTGCACACTAACCGCGGTTTGCAAAGAAAGAGGATTTGCTGCACATTCCAAGGACACGGCTCTTTCCGAGGCAATCTGCAACCTGCTGTCAGATGGAAGTGCTCTCTGCCCTCTCCTGCCCAGCTCTAGGTACTAGCGGGCACTTTCCAGCCTGGCCGAGGCAAACAACCTCCAGAGATGTCACAGAGCATAAGTGGAGCACAGATGCTCAAAAGCAGCAAAGCTGAAGAGCCTGGCTCAGCTTCACTAGTGTGCAATTGACTGACTGCGAAAAACAAAGCAGCAGAGCACCGGGCTTCTGGGCGCTGTGAAGGCAATTGCCAAAACCAGGCAGCTGCTCCTTCCCAAGCACAGGCAGCTGCCTATGTTCTTGCTTGTCGACAAACTCACCGCTGCCCTTCTTTTCAGCAGCTGCCACCGTCTTCTGTGCATCTCGGAGCCTCTGGCGACGAGCAAGACTTGCCAAGGTGGGACGCATCAGGACCAAGTCAAAACCCAGGCAAGTTGTCCTGGAACGCTTTCCATTCGCTTGCCGAGAGTGAATTCAAGAGGCAGGAGAGCGGCAGCCACCGTCCTCCAGCAGTCGGAAGGCTTGGCACACAAGCCCGCTTCTTTGCGGCTTCGTTCTTCGCCTCTTCCAAGCAACCGCGATCTCTGCTTCTCGGAGGCGAAGAAGCGGCTAATTCGCGCACAGCTCAGTAGAGCGGCAGCGCAGCGCTCCGGAGCGCCGCTTCAAGCCGAAAGACGCCGGGAAGGGGCACTTTCCTCCGGATAGCTCCGGAGCCGCGCTTCTGCTTCTCTAGTCATCTCTAGCTTAGCGAAAAGCTTTCCCACTCCAGTTGGCAAGGGGAGAGCGTACCTGCACTGCACACTAACCGCGGTTTGCAAAGAAAGAGGATTTGCTGCACATTGCAAGGACACGGCTCTTTCCGAGGCAATCTGCAACCTGCTGTCAGATGGAAGTGCTCTCTGCCCTCTCCTGCCCAGCTCTAGGTACTAGCGGGCACTTTCCAGCCTGGCCGAGGCAAACAACCTCCAGAGATGTCTCAGAGCATAAGTGGAGCACAGATGCTCAAAAGCAGCAAAGCTGAAGAGCCTGGCTCAGCTTCACTAGTGTGCAATTGACTGACTGCGAAAAACAAAGCAGCAGAGCACCGGGCTTCTGGGCGCTGTGAAGGCAATTGCCAAAACCAGGCAGCTGCTCCTTCCCAAGCACAGGCAGCTGCCTATGTTCTTGCTTGTCGACAAACTCACCGCTGCCCTTCTTTTCAGCAGCTGCCACCGTCTTCTGTGCATCTCGGAGCCTCTGGCGACGAGCAAGACTTGCCAAGGTGGGAGGCATCCGGACCAAGTCAAAACCCAGGCAAGTTGTCCTGGAACGCTTTCCATTCGCTTGCCGAGAGTGAATTCAACAGGCAGGAGAGCGGCAGCCACCGTCCTCCGGCAGTCGGAAGGCTTGGCACACAAGCCCGCCTCTTTGCGGCTTCGTTCTTCGCCTCTTCCAAGCAACCGCGATCTCTGCTTCTCGGAGGCGAAGAAGCGGCTAATTTGCGCACAGCTCAGTAGAGCGGCAGCGGAGCGCTCCGGAGCGCCGCTTCTGCCGAAAGACGCCGGGAAGCAGCACTTTCCTCCGGATAGCTCCGGAGCCGCGCTTCTGCTTCTCTAGTCATCTCTAGCTTAGCGAAAAGCTTTCCCACTCCAGTTGGCAAGGGGAGAGCGTACCTGCACTGCACACTAACCGCGGTTTGCAAAGAAAGAGGATTTGCTGCACATTCCAAGGACACGGCTCTTTCCGAGGCAATCTGCAACCTGCTGTCAGATGGAAGTGCTCTCTGCCCTCTCCTGCCCAGCTCTAGGTACTAGCGGGCACTTTCCAGCCTGGCCGAGACAAACAACCTCCAGAGATGTCACAGAGCATAAGTGGAGCACAGATGCTCAAAAGCAGCAAAGCTGAAGAGCCTGGCTCAGCTTCACTAGTGTGCAATTGACTGACTGCGAAAAACAAAGCAGCAGAGCACCGGGCTTCTGGGCGCTGTGAAGGCAATTGCCAAAACCAGGCAGCTGCTCCTTCCCAAGCACAGGCAGCTGCCTATGCTCTTGCTTGTCGACAAACTCACCGCTGCCCTTCTTTTCAGCAGCTGCCACCGTCTTCTGTGCATCTCGGAGCCTCTGGCGACGAGCAAGACTTGCCAAGGTGGGACGCATCAGGACCAAGTCAAAACCCAGACAAGTTGTCCTGGAACGCTTTCCATTCGCTTGCCGAGAGTGATTTCAAGAGGCAGGAGAGCGGCAGCCACCGTCCTCCAGCAGTCGGAAGGCTTGGCACACAAGCCCGCTTCTTTGCGGCTTCGTTCTTCGCCTCTTCCAAGCAACTGCGATCTCTGCTTCTCGGAGGCGAAGAAGCGGCTAATTCGCGCACAGCTCAGTAGAGCGGCAGCGCAGCGCTCCGGAGCGCCGCTTCAAGCCGAAAGACGCCGGGAAGCGGCACTTTCCTCCGGATAGCTCCGGAGCCGCGCTTCTGCTTCTCTAGTCATCTCTAGCTTAGCGAAAAGCTTTCCCACTCCAGTTGGCAAGGGGAGAGCGTACCTGCACTGCACACTAACCGCGGTTTGCAAAGAAAGAGGATTTGCTGCACATTGCAAGGACACGGCTCTTTCCGAGGCAATCTGCAACCTGCTGTCAGATGGAAGTGCTCTCTGCCCTCTCCTGCCCAGCTCTAGGTACTAGCGGGCACTTTCCAGCCTGGCCGAGGCAAACAACCTCCAGAGATGTCACAGAGCATAAGTGGAGCACAGATGCTCAAAAGCAGCAAAGCTGAAGAGCCTGGCTCAGCTTCACTAGTGTGCAATTGACTGACTGCGAAAAACAAAGCAGCAGAGCACCGGGCTTCTGGGCGCTGTGAAGGCAATTGCCAAAACCAGGCAGCTGCTCCTTCCCAAGCACAGGCAGCTGCCTATCTTCTTGCTTGTCGACAAACTCACCGCTGCCCTTCTTTTCAGCAGCTGCCACCGTCTTCTGTGCATCTCGGAGTCTCTGGCGACGAGCAAGACTTGCCAAGGTGGGAGGCATCAGGACCAAGTCAAAACCCAGGCAAGTTGTCCTGGAACGCTTTCCATTCGCTTGCCGAGAGTGAATTCAACAGGCAGGAGAGCGGCAGCCACCGTCCTCCAGAAGTCTGAAGGCTTGGCACACAAGCCCGCTTCTTTGCGGCTTCGTTCTTCGCCTCTTCCAAGCAACCGCGATCTCTGCTTCTCGGAGGCGAAGAAGCGGCTAATTCGCGCACAGCTCAGTAGAGCGGCAGCGGAGCGCTCCGGAGCGCCGCTTCAAGCCGAAAGACGCCGGGAAGCGGCACTTTCCTCCGGATAGCTCCGGAGCCGCGCTTCTGCTTCTCTAGTCATCTCTAGCTTAGCGAAAAGCTTTCCCACTCCAGTTGGCAAGGGGAGAGCGTACCTGCACTGCACACTAACCGCGGTTTGCAAAGAAAGAGGATTTGCTGCACATTGCAAGGACACGGCTCTTTCCGAGGCAATCTGCAACCTGCTGTCAGATGGAAGTGCTCTCTGCCCTCTCCTGCCCAGCTCTAGGTACTAGCGGGCACTTGCCAGCCTGGGCGAGGCAAACCACCTCCAGAGATGTCACAGAGCATAAGTGGAGCACAGATGCTCAAAAGCAGCAAAGCTGAAGAGCCTGGCTCAGCTTCACTAGTGTGCAATTGACTGACTGCGAAAAACAAAGCAGCAGAGCACCGGGCTTCTGGGCGCTGTGAAGGCAATTGCCAAAACCAGGCAGCTGCTCCTTCCCAAGCACAGGCAGCTGCCCATGTTCTTGCTTGTCGACAAACTCACCGCTGCCCTTCTTTTCAGCAGCTGCCACCGTCTTCTGTGCATCTCGGAGCCTCTGGCGACGAGCAAGACTTGCCAAGGTGGGAGGCATCCGGACCAAGTCAAAACCCAGGCAAGTTGTCCTGGAACGCTTTCCATTCGCTTGCCGAGAGTGAATTCAACAGGCAGGAGAGCGGCAGCCACCGTCCTCCGGCAGTCGGAAGGCTTGGCACACAAGCCCGCTTCTTTGCGGCTTCGTTCTTCGCCTCTTCCAAGCAACCGCGATCTCTGCTTCTCGGAGGCGAAGAAGCGGCTAATTTGCGCACAGCTCAGTAGAGCGGCAGCGGAGCGCTCCGGAGCGCCGCTTCTGCCGAAAGACGCCGGGAAGCAGCACTTTCCTCCGGATAGCTCCGGAGCCGCGCTTCTGCTTCTCTAGTCATCTCTAGCTTAGCGAAAAGCTTTCCCACTCCAGTTGGCAAGGGGAGAGCGTACCTGCACTGCACACTAACCGCGGTTTGCAAAGAAAGAGGATTTGCTGCACATTGCAAGGACACGGCTCTTTCCGAGGCAATCTGCAACCTGCTGTCAGATGGAAGTGCTCTCTGCCCTCTCCTGCCCAGCTCTAGGTACTAGCGGGCACTTTCCAGCCTGGCCGAGACAAACAACCTCCAGAGATGTCACAGAGCATAAGTGGAGCACAGATGCTCAAAAGCAGCAAAGCTGAAGAGCCTGGCTCAGCTTCACTAGTGTGCAATTGACTGACTGCGAAAAACAAAGCAGCAGAGCACCGGGCTTCTGGGCGCTGTGAAGGCAATTGCCAAAACCAGGCAGCTGCTCCTTCCCAAGCACAGGCAGCTGCCTATGTTCTTGCTTGTCGACAAAGTCACCGCTGCCCTTCTTTTCAGCAGCTGCCACCGTCTTCTGTGCATCTCGGAGCCTCTGGCGACGAGCAAGACTTGCCAAGGTGGGACGCATCAGGACCAAGTCAAAACCCAGGCAAGTTGTCCTGGAACGCTTTCCATTCGCTTGCCGAGAGTGAATTCAAGAGGCAGGAGAGCGGCAGCCACCGTCCTCCAGCAGTCGGAAGGCTTGGCACACAAGCCCGCTTCTTTGCGGCTTCGTTCTTCGCCTCTTCCAAGCAACTGCGATCTCTGCTTCTCGGAGGCGAAGAAGCGGCTAATTCGCGCACAGCTCAGTAGAGCGGCAGCGCAGCGCTCCGGGAGCGCCGCTTCAAGCCGAAAGACGCCGGGAAGCGGCACTTTCCTCCGGATAGCTCCGGAGCCGCGCTTCTGCTTCTCTAGTCATCTCTAGCTTAGCGAAAAGCTTTCCCACTCCAGTTGGCAAGGGGAGAGCGTACCTGCACTGCACACTAACCGCGGTTTGCAAAGAAAGAGGATTTGCTGCACATTGCAAGGACACGGCTCTTTCCGAGGCAATCTGCAACCTGCTGTCAGATGGAAGTGCTCTCTGCCCTCTCCTGCCCAGCTCTAGGTACTAGCGGGCACTTTCAGCCTGGCCGAGGCAAACAACCTCCAGAGATGTCACAGAGCAATAAGTGGAGCACAGATGCTCAAAAGCAGCAAAGCTGAAGAGCCTGGCTCAGCTTCACTAGTGTGCAATTGACTGACTGCGAAAAACAAAGCAGCAGAGCACCGGGCTTCTGGGCGCTGTGAAGGCAATTGCCAAAACCAGGCAGCTGCTCCTTCCCAAGCACAGCAGCTGCCTATCTTCTTGCTTGTCGACAAACTCACCGCTGCCCTTCTTTTCAGCAGCTGCCACCGTCTTCTGTGCATCTCGGAGTCTCTGGCGACGAGCAAGACTTGCCAAGGTGGGAGGCATCAGGACCAAGTCAAAACCCAGGCAAGTTGTCCTGGAACGCTTTCCATTCGCTTGCCGAGAGTGAATTCAACAGGCAGGAGAGCGGCAGCCACCGTCCTCCAGAAGTCTGAAGGCTTGGCACACAAGCCCGCTTCTTTGCGGCTTCGTTCTTCGCCTCTTCCAAGCAACCGCGATCTCTGCTTCTCGGAGGCGAAGAAGCGGCTAATTCGCGCACAGCTCAGTAGAGCGGCAGCGGAGCGCTCCGGAGCGCCGCTTCAAGCCGAAAGACGCCGGGAAGCGGCACTTTCCTCCGGATAGCTCCGGAGCCGCGCTTCTGCTTCTCTAGTCATCTCTAGCTTAGCGAAAAGCTTTCCCACTCCAGTTGGCAAGGGGAGAGCGTACCTGCACTGCACACTAACCGCGGTTTGCAAAGAAAGAGGATTTGCTGCACATTGCAAGGACACGGCTCTTTCCGAGGCAATCTGCAAACCTGCTGTCAGATGGAAGTGCTCTCTGCCCTCTCCTGCCCAGCTCTAGGTACTAGCGGGCACTTGCCAGCCTGGGCGAGGGCAAACCACCTCCAGAGATGTCACAGAGCATAAGTGGAGCACAGATGCTCAAAAGCAGCAAAGCTGAAGAGCCTGGCTCAGCTTCACTAGTGTGCAATTGACTGACTGCGAAAAACAAAGCAGCAGAGCACCGGGCTTCTGGGCGCTGTGAAGGCAATTGCCAAAACCAGGCAGCTGCTCCTTCCCAAGCACAGGCAGCTGCCCATGTTCTTGCTTGTCGACAAACTCACCGCTGCCCTTCTTTTCAGCAGCTGCCACCGTCTTCTGTGCATCTCGGAGCCTCTGGCGACGAGCAAGACTTGCCAAGGTGGGAGGCATCCGGACCAAGTCAAAACCCAGGCAAGTTGTCCTGGAACGCTTTCCATTCGCTTGCCGAGAGTGAATTCAACAGGCAGAGAGCGGCAGCCACCGTCCTCCGGCAGTCGGAAGGCTTGGCACACAAGCCCGCTTCTTTGCGGCTTCGTTCTTCGCCTCTTCCAAGCAACCGCGATCTCTGCTTCTCGGAGGCGAAGAAGCGGCTAATTCGCGCACAGCTCAGTAGAGCGGCAGCGCAGCGCTCCGGAGCGCCGCTTCAAGCCGAAAGACGCCGGGAAGCGGCACTTTCCTCCGGATAGCTCTGGAGCCGCGCTTCTGCTTCTCTAGTCATCTCTAGCTTAGCGAAAAGCTTTCCCACTCCAGTTGGCAAGGGGAGAGCGTACCTGCACTGCACACTAACCGCGGTTTGCAAAGAAAGAGGATTTGCTGCACATTGCAAGGACACGGCTCTTTCCGAGGCAATCTGCAACCTGCTGTCAGATGGAAGTGCTCTCTGCCCTCTCCTGCCCAGCTCTAGGTACTAGCGGGCACTTGCCAGCCTGGGCGAGGCAAACAACCTCCAGAGATGTCACAGAGCATAAGTGGAGCACAGATGCTCAAAAGCAGCAAAGCTGAAGAGCCTGGCTCAGCTTCACTAGTGTGCAATTGACTGACTGCGAAAAACAAAGCAGCAGAGCACCGGGGCTTCTGGGCGCTGTGAAGGCAATTGCCAAAACCAGGCAGCTGCTCCTTCCCAAGCACAGGCAGCTGCCTATGTTCTTGCTTGTCGACAAACTCACCGCTGCCCTTCTTTCAGCAGCTGCCACCGTCTTCTGTGCATCTCGGAGCCTCTGGCGACGAGCAAGACTTGCCAAGGTGGGACGCATCAGGACTAAGTCAAAACCCAGGCAAGTTGTCCTGGAACGCTTTCCATTCGCTTGCCGAGAGTGAATTCAACAGGCAGGAGAGCGGCAGCCACCGTCCTCCAGCAGTCGGAAGGCTTCGCACACAAGCCCGCTTCTTTGCGGCTTCGTTCTTCGCCTCTTCCAAGCAACCGCGATCTCTGCTTCTCGGAGGCGAAGAAGCGGCTAATTCGCGCACAGCTCAGTAGAGCGGCAGCGGAGCGCTCCGGAGCGCCGCTTCAAGCCGAAAGACGCCGGGAAGCGGCACTTTCCTCCGGATAGCTCTGGAGCCGCGCTTCTGCTTCTCTAGTCATCTCTAGCTTAGCGAAAAGCTTTCCCACTCCAGTTGGCAAGGGGAGAGCGTACCTGCACTGCACACTAACCGCGGTTTGCAAAGAAAGAGGATTTGCTGCACATTGCAAGGACACGGCTCTTCCGAGGCAATCTGCAACCTGCTGTCAGATGGAAGTGCTCTCTGCCCTCTCCTGCCCAGCTCTAGGTACTAGCGGGCACTTGCCAGCCTGGCCGAGGCAAACAACCTCCAGAGATGTCACAGAGCATAAGTGGAGCACAGATGCTCAAAAGCAGCAAAGCTGAAGAGCCTGGCTCAGCTTCACTAGTGTGCAATTGACTGACTGCGAAAAACAAAGCAGCAGAGCACCGGGCTTCTGGGCGCTGTGAAGGCAATTGCCAAAACCAGGCAGCTGCTCCTTCCCCAAGCACAGGCAGCTGCCTATGTTCTTGCTTGTCGACAAACTCACCGCTGCCCTTCTTTTCAGCAGCTGCCACCGTCTTCTGTGCATCTCGGAGCCTCTGGCGACGAGCAAGACTTGCCAAGGTGGGGACGCATCAGGACCAAGTCAAAACCCAGGCAAGTTGTCCTGGAACGCTTTCCATTCGCTTGCCGAGAGTGAATTCAACAGGCAGGAGAGCGGCAGCCACCGTCCTCCAGCAGTCGGAAGGCTTCGCACACAAGCCCGCTTCTTTGCGGCTTCGTTCTTCGCCTCTTCCAAGCAACCGCGATCTCTGCTTCTCGGAGGCGAAGAAGCGGCTAATTCGCGCACAGCTCAGTAGAGCGGGCAGCGGAGCGCTCCGGAGCGCCGCTTCAAGCCGAAAGACGCCGGGAAGCGGCACTTTCCTCCGGATAGCTCCGGAGCCGCGCTTCTGCTTCTCTAGTCATCTCTAGCTTAGCGAAAAGCTTTCCCACTCCAGTTGGCAAGGGAGAGCGTACCTGCACTGCACACTAACCGCGGTTTGCAAAGAAAGAGGATTTGCTGCACATTGCAAGGACACGGCTCTTTCCGAGGCAATCTGCAACCTGCTGTCAGATGGAAGTGCTCTCTGCCCTCTCCTGCCCAGCTCTAGGTACTAGCGGGCACTTGCCAGCCTGGGCGAGGCAAACCACCTCCAGAGATGTCACAGAGCATAAGTGGAGCACAGATGCTCAAAAGCAGCAAAGCTGAAGAGCCTGGCTCAGCTTCACTAGTGTGCAATTGACTGACTGCGAAAACAAAGCAGCAGAGCACCGGGCTTCTGGCGCTGTGAAGGCAATTGCCAAAACCAGGCAGCTGCTCCTTCCCAAGCACAGGCAGCTGCCTATGTTCTTGCTTGTCGACAAACTCACCGCTGCCCTTCTTTTCAGCAGCTGCCACCGTCTTCTGTGCATCTCGGAGCCTCTGGCGACGAGCAAGACTTGCCAAGGTGGGACGCATCAGGACCAAGTCAAAACCCAGGCAAGTTGTCCTGGAACGCTTTCCATTCGCTTGCCGAGAGTGAATTCAAGAGGCAGGAGAGCGGCAGCCACCGTCCCTCCAGCAGTCGGAAGGCTTGGCACACAAGCCCGCTTCTTTGCGGCTTCGTTCTTCGCCTCTTCAAGCAACCGCGATCTCTGCTTCTCGGAGGCGAAGAAGCGGCTAATTCGCGCACAGCTCAGTAGAGCGGCAGCGCAGCGCTCCGGAGCGCCGCTTCAAGCCGAAAGACGCCGGGAAGGGGCACTTTCCTCCGGATAGCTCCGGAGCCGCGCTTCTGCTTCTCTAGTCATCTCTAGCTTAGCGAAAAGCTTTCCCACTCCAGTTGGCAAGGGGAGAGCGTACCTGCACTGCACACTAACCGCGGTTTGCAAAGAAAGAGGATTTGCTGCACATTGCAAGGACACGGCTCTTTCCGAGGCAATCTGCAACCTGCTGTCAGATGGAAGTGCTCTCTGCCCTCTCCTGCCCAGCTCTAGGTACTAGCGGGCACTTTCCAGCCTGGCCGAGGCAAACAACCTCGAGAGATGTCACAGAGCATAAGTGGAGCACAGATGCTCAAAAGCAGCAAAGCTGAAGAGCCTGGCTCAGCTTCACTAGTGTGCAATTGACTGACTGCGAAAAACAAAGCAGCAGAGCACCGGGCTTCTGGGCGCTGTGAAGGCAATTGCCAAAAGCAGGCAGCTGCTCCTTCCCAAGCACAGGCAGCTGCCCATGTTCTTGCTTGTCGACAAACTCACCGCTGCCCCTTTCTTTTCAGCAGCTGCCACCGTCTTCTGTGCATCTCGGAGTCTCTGGCGACGAGCAAGACTTGCCAAGGTGGGAGGCATCAGGACCAAGTCAAAACCCAGGCAAGTTGTCCTGGAACGCTTTCCATTCGCTTGCCGAGAGTGAATTCAACAGGCAGGAGAGCGGCAGCCACCGTCCTCCAGAAGTCTGAAGGCTTCGCACACAAGCCCGCTTCTTTGCGGCTTCGTTCTTCGCCTCTTCCAAGCAACCGCGATCTCTGCTTCTCGGAGGCGAAGAAGCGGCTAATTCGCGCACAGCTCAGTAGAGCGGCAGCGGAGCGCTCCGGAGCGCCGCTTCAAGCCGAAAGACGCCGGGAAGCGGCACTTTCCTCCGGATAGCTCCGGAGCCGCGCTTCTGCTTCTCTAGTCATCTCTAGCTTAGCGAAAAGCTTTCCCACTCCAGTTGGCAAGGGGAGAGCGTACCTGCACTGCACACTAACCGCGGTTTGCAAAGAAAGAGGATTTGCTGCACATTGCAAGGACACGGCTCTTTCCGAGGCAATCTGCAACCTGCTGTCAGATGGAAGTGCTCTCTGCCCTCTCCTGCCCAGCTCTAGGTACTAGCGGGCACTTTCCAGCCTGGGCGAGGCAAACAACCTCCAGAGATGTCACAGAGCATAAGTGGAGCACAGATGCTCAAAAGCAGCAAAGCTGAAGAGCCTGGCTCAGCTTCACTAGTGTGCAATTGACTGACTGCGAAAAACAAAGCAGCAGAGCACCGGGCTTCTGGGCGCTCTGAAGGCAATTGCCAAAAGCAGGCAGCTGCTCCTTCCCAAGCACAGGCAGCTGCCTATCTTCTTGCTTGTCGACAAACTCACCGCTGCCCTTCTTTTCAGCAGCTGCCACCGTCTTCTGTGCATCTCGGAGCCTCTGGCGACGAGCAAGACTTGCCAAGGTGGGAGGCATCAGGACCAAGTCAAAACCCAGGCAAGTTGTCCTGGAACGCTTTCCATTCGCTTGCCGAGAGTGAATTCAAACAGGCAGGAGAGCGGCAGCCACCGTCCTCCAGAAGTCTGAAGGCTTGGCACACAAGCCCGCTTCTTTGCGGCTTCGTTCTTCGCCTCTTCCAAGCAACCGCGATCTCTGCTTCTCGGAGGCGAAGAAGCGGCTAATTCGCGCACAGCTCAGTAGAGCGCAGCGCAGCGCTCCGGAGCGCCGCTTCTGCCGAAAGACGCCGGGAAGCAGCACTTTCCTCCGGATAGCTCCGGAGCCGCGCTTCTGCTTCTCTAGTCATCTCTAGCTTAGCGAAAAGCTTTCCCACTCCAGTTGGCAAGGGGAGAGCGTACCTGCACTGCACACTAACCGCGGGTTTGCAAAGAAAGAGGATTTGCTGCACATTGCAAGGGACACGGCTCTTTCCGAGGCAATCTGTAACCTGCTGTCAGATGGAAGTGCTCTCTGCCCTCTCCTGCCCAGCTCTAGGTACTAGCGGGCACTTTCCAGCCTGGCCGAGGCAAACAACCTCCAGAGATGTCACAGAGCATAAGTGGAGCACAGATGCTCAAAAGCAGCAAAGCTGAAGAGCCTGGCTCAGCTTCACTAGTGTGCAATTGACTGACTGCGAAAACAAAGCAGCAGAGCACCGGGCTTCTGGGCGCTGTGAAGGCAATTGCCAAAACCAGGCAGCTGCTCCTTCCCAAGCACAGGCAGCTGCCTATCTTCTTGCTTGTCGACAAACTCACCGCTGCCCTTCTTTTCAGCAGCTGCCACCGTCTTCTGGTGCATCTCGGAGTCTCTGGCGACGAGCAAGACTTGCCAAGGTGGGAGGCATCAGGACCAAGTCAAAACCCAGGCAAGTTGTCCTGGAACGCTTTCCATTCGCTTGCCGAGAGTGAATTCAAGAGGCAGGAGAGCGGCAGCCCACCGTCCTCCGGCAGTCGGAAGGCTTGGCACACAAGCCCGCTTCTTTGCCGGCTTCGTTCTTCGCCTCTTCCAAGCAACCGCGATCTCTGCTTCTCGGAGGCGAAGAAGCGGCTAATTCGCGCACAGCTCAGTAGAGCGGCAGCGGAGCGCTCCGGAGCGCCGCTTCAAGCCGAAAGACGCCGGGAAGCGGCACTTTCCTCCGGATAGCTCCGGGAGCCGCGCTTCTGCTTCTCTAGTCATCTCTAGCTTAGCGAAAAGCTTTCCCACTCCAGTTGGCAAGGGGAGAGCGTACCTGCACTGCACACTAACCGCGGTTTGCAAAGAAAGAGGATTTGCTGCACATTGCAAGGACACGGCTCTTTCCGAGGCAATCTGCAACCTGCTGTCAGATGGAAGTGCTCTCTGCCCTCTCCTGCCCAGCTCTAGGTACTAGCGGGCACTTTCCAGCCTGGCCGAGGCAAACAACCTCCAGAGATGTCTCAGAGCATAAGTGGAGCACAGATGCTCAAAAGCAGCAAAGCTGAAGAGCCTGGCTCAGCTTCACTAGTGTGCAATGACTGACTGCGAAAAACAAAGCAGCAGAGCACCGGGCTTCTGGGCGCTGTGAAGGCAATTGCCAAAACCAGGCAGCTGCTCCTTCCCAAGCACAGGCAGCTGCCTATGTTCTTGCTTGTCGACAAACTCACCGCTGCCCTTCTTTTCAGCAGCTGCCACCGTCTTCTGTGCATCTCGGAGCCTCTGGCGACGAGCAAGACTTGCCAAGGTGGGAGGCATCAGGACCAAGTCAAAACCCAGGCAAGTTGTCCTGGAACGCTTTCCATTCGCTTGCCGAGAGTGAATTCAAGAGGCAGGAGAGCGGCAGCCACCGTCCTCCGGCAGTCGGAAGGCTTGGCACACAAGCCCGCTTCTTTGCGGCTTCGTTCTTCGCCTCTTCCAAGCAACCGCGATCTCTGCTTCTCGGAGGCGAAGAAGCGGCTAATTCGCGCACAGCTCAGTAGAGCGGCAGCGCAGCGCTCCGGAGCGCCGCTTCAAGCCGAAAGACGCCGGGAAGCGGCACTTTCCTCCGGATAGCTCCGGAGCCGCGCTTCTGCTTCTCTAGTCATCTCTAGCTTAGCGAAAAGCTTTCCCACTCCAGTTGGCAAGGGGAGAGCGTACCTGCACTGCACACTAACCGCGGTTTGCAAAGAAAGAGGATTTGCTGCACATTGCAAGGACACGGCTCTTTCCGAGGCAATCTGCAACCTGCTGTCAGATGGAAGTGCTCTCTGCCCTCTCCTGCCCAGCTCTAGGTACTAGCGGGCACTTTCCAGCCTGGCCGAGGCAAACAACCTCCAGAGATGTCACAGAGCATAAGTGGAGCACAGATGCTCAAAAGCAGCAAAGCTGAAGAGCCTGGCTCAGCTTCACTAGTGTGCAATTGACTGACTGCGAAAAACAAAGCAGCAGAGCACCGGGCTTCTGGGGCGCTGTGAAGGCAATTGCCCAAAACCAGGCAGCTGCTCCTTCCCAAGCACAGGCAGCTGCCTATCTTCTTGCTTGTCGACAAACTCACCCGCTGCCCTTCTTTTCAGCAGCTGCCACCGTCTTCTGTGCATCTCGGAGTCTCTGGCGACGAGCAAGACTTGCCAAGGTGGGACGCATCAGGACCAAGTCAAAACCCAGGCAAGTTGTCCTGGAACGCTTTCCCATTCGCTTGCCGAGAGTGAATTCAACAGGCAGGAGAGCGGCAGCCACCGTCCTCCAGCAGTCGGAAGGCTTGGCACACAAGCCCGCTTCTTTGCGGCTTCGTTCTTCGCCTCTTCCAAGCAACCGCGATCTCTGCTTCTCGCAGGCGCAGAAGCGGCTAATTCGCGCACAGCTCAGTAGAGCGCCAGCGCAGCGCTCCGGAGCGCCGCTTTCAAGCCGAAAGACGCCGGGGAAGCGGCACTTTCCTCCGGATAGCTCCGAGCCGCGCTTCTGCTTCTCTAGTCATCTCTAGCTTAGCGAAAAGCTTTCCCCACTCCAGTTGGCAAGGGGAGAGCGTACCTGCACTGCACACTAACCGCGGTTTGCAAAGAAAGAGGATTTGCTGCACATTCCAAGGACACGGCTCTTTCCGAGGCAATCTGCAACCTGCTGTCAGATGGAAGTGCTCTCTGCCCTCTCCTGCCCAGCTCTAGGTACTAGCGGGCACTTGCCAGCCTGGCCGAGGCAAACAACCTCCAGAGATGTCACAGAGCATAAGTGGAGCACAGATGCCTCAAAAGCAGCAAAGCTGAAGAGCCTGGCTCAGCTTCACTAGTGTGCAATTGACTGACTGCGAAAAACAAAGCAGCAGAGCACCGGCTTCTGGGCGCTGTGAAGGCAATTGCCAAACCAGGCAGCTGGCTCCTTCCCAAGCACAGGCAGCTGCCTATCTTCTTGCTTGTCGACAAACTCACCGCTGCCCTTCTTTTCAGCAGCTGCCACCGTCGTTCTGTGCATCTCGGAGTCTCTGGCGACGAGCAAGACTTGCCAAGGTGGGACGCATCAGGACCAAGTCAAAACCCAGGCAAGTTGTCCTGGAACGCTTTCCATTCGCTTGCCGAGAGTGAATTCAACAGGCAGGAGAGCGGCAGGCCACCGTCCTCCAGCAGTCGGAAGGCTTGGCACACAAGCCCGCTTCTTTGCGGCTTCGTTCTTCGCCTCTTCCAAGCAAGAGTGAATTCAACAGGCAGGAGAGCGGCAGCCACCGTCCCTCCAGCAGTCCGGAAGGCTTGGCACACAAGCCCGCTTCTTTGCGGCTTCGTTCTTCGCCTCTTCCAAGCAAGCGCGATCTCTGCTTCTCGGAGGCGAAGAAGCGGCTAATTCGCACACAGCTCAGTAGAGCGGCAGCGCAGCGCTCCGGAGCGCCGCTTCAAGCCGAAAGACGCCGGGAAGCGGCACTTTCCTCCGGATAGCTCCGGAGCCGCGCTTCTGCTTCTCTAGTCATCTCTAGCTTAGCGAAAAGCTTTCCACTCCAGTTGGCAAGGGGAGAGCGTACCTGCACTGCACACTAACCGCGGTTTGCAAAGAAAGAGGATTTGCTGCACATTGCAAGGACACGGCTCTTTCCGAGGCAATCTGCAACCTGCTGTCAGATGAAGTGCTCTCTGCCCTCTCCTGCCCAGCTCTAGGTACTAGCGGGCACTTTCCAGCCTGCCGAGGCAAACAACCTCCAGAGATGTCTCAGAGCATAAGTGGAGCACAGATGCTCAAAGCAGCAAAGCTGAAGAGCCTGGCTCAGCTTCACTAGTGTGCAATTGACTGACTGCGAAAAACAAAGCAGCAGAGCACCGGGCTTCTGGGCGCTGTGAAGGCAATTGCCAAAACCAGGCAGCTGCTCCTTCCCAAGCACAGGCAGCTGCCTATGTTCTTGCTTGTCGACAAACTCACCGCTGCCCTTCTTTTCAGCAGCTGCCACCGTCTTCTGTGCATCTCGGAGTCTCTGGCGACGAGCAAGACTTGCCAAGGTGGGAGGCATCAGGCCAAGTCAAAACCCAGGCAAGTTGTCCTGGACGCTTTCCATTCGCTTGCCGAGAGTGAATTCAACAGGCAGGAGAGCGGCAGCCACCGTCCTCCAGCAGTCGGAACGCTTGGCACACAAGCCCGCTTCTTTTGCGGCTTCGTTCTTCGCCTCTTCCAAGCAAGAGTGAATTCAACAGGCAGGAGAGCGGCAGCCACCGTCCTCCAGCAGTCGGAAGGCTTGGCACACAAGCCCGCTTCTTTGCGGCTTCGTTCTTCGCCTCTTCCAAGCAAGCGCGATCTCTGCTTCTCGGGAGGCGAAGAAGCGGCTAATTCGCGCACAGCTCAGTAGAGCGGCAGCGCAGCGCTCCGGAGCGCCGCTTCAAGCCGAAAGACGCCGGGAAGCGGCAGCTTCCTCCGGATAGCTCCGGAGCCGCGCTTCTGCTTCTCTAGTCATCTCTAGCTTAGCGAAAAGCTTTCCCACTCCAGTTGGCAAGGGGAGAGCGTACCAGCACTGCACACTAACCGCGGTTTGCAAAGAAAGAGGAATTGCTGCACATTCCAAGGACACGGCTCTTTCCGAGGCAATCTGCAACCTGCTGTCAGATGGAAGTGCTCTCTGCCCTCTCCTGCCCAGCTCTAGGTACTAGCGGGCACTTTCCAGCCTGGCCGAGGCAAACAACCTCCAGAGATGTCACAGAGCATAAGTGGAGCACAGATGCTCAAAAGCAGCAAAGCTGAAGAGCCTGGCTCAGCTTCACTCGTGTGCAATTGACTGACTGCGAAAAACAAAGCAGCAGAGCACCGGGCTTCTGGGCGCTGTGAAGGCAATTGCAAAACCAGGCAGCTGCTCCTTCCCAAGCACAGGCAGCTGCCTATGTTCTTGCTTGTCGACAAACTCACCGCTGCCCCTTCTTTTCAGCAGGCTGCCACCGTCTTCTGTGCATCTCGGAGCCTCTGGCGACGAGCAAGACTTGCCAAGGTGGGACGCATCAGGACCAAGTCAAAACCCGGCAAGTTGTCCTGGAACTCTTTCCATTCACTTGCCGAGAGTGAATTCAAGAGGCAGGAGAGCGGCAGCCACCGTCCTCCAGCAGTCGGAAGGCTTGGCACACAAGCCCGCTTCTTTGCGGCTTCGTTCTTCGCCTCTTCCAAGCAACCGCGATCTCTGCTTCTCGGAGGCGAAGAAGCGGCTAATTCGCGCACAGCTCAGTAGAGCGGCAGCGGAGCGCTCCCGGAGCGCCGCTTCAAGCCGAAAGATGCCGGGAAGCGGCACTTTCCTCCGGATAGCTCCGGAGCCGCGCTTCTGCTTCTCTAGTCATCTCTAGCTTAGCGAAAAGCTTTCCCACTCCAGTTGGCAAGGGGAGAGCGTACCTGCACTGCACACTAACCGCGGTTTGCAAAGAAAGAGGATTTGCTGCACATTGCAAGGACACGGCTCTTTCGAGGCAATCTGCAACCTGCTGTCAGATGGAAGTGCTCTCTGCCCTCTCCTGCCCAGCTCTAGGTACTTGCGGGCACTTTCCAGCCTGGCCGAGGCAAACAACCTCCGAGATGTCCTCAGAGCATAAGTGGAGCACAGATGCTCAAAAGCAGCAAAGCTGAAGAGCCTGGCTCAGCTTCACTAGTGTGCAATTGACTGACTGCGAAAAACAAAGCAGCAGGAGCACCGGGCTTCTGGGCGCTGTGAAGGCAATTGCCAAAACCAGGCAGCTGCTCCTTCCCAAGCACAGGCAGCTGCCTATGTTCTTGCTTGTCGACAAACTCACCGCTGCCCTTCTTTCAGCAGCTGCCACCGTCTTCTGTGCATCTCGGAGCCTCTGGCGACGAGCAAGACTTGCCAAGGTGGACGCATCAGGACCAAGTCAAACCCAGGCAAGTTGTCCTGGAACTCTTTCCATTCACTTGCCGAGAGTGAATTCAAGAGGCAGGAGAGCGGCAGCCACCGTCCTCCAGCAGTCGGAAGGCTTGGCACACAAGCCCCGCTTCTTTGCGGCTTCGTTCTTCGCCTCTTCCAAGCAACCGCGATCTCTGCTTCTCGGAGGCGAAGAAGCGGCTAATTCGCGCACAGCTCAGTAGAGCGGCAGCGGAGCGCTCCGGAGCGCCGCTTCAAGCCGAAAGGATGCCGGGAAGCGGCACTTTCCTCCGGATAGCTCCGGAGCCGCGCTTCTGCTTCTCTAGTCATCTCTAGCTTAGCGAAAAGCTTTCCCACTCCAGTTGGCAAGGGGAGAGCGTACCTGCACTGCACACTAACCGCGGTTTGCAAAGAAAGAGGATTTGCTGCACATTGCAAGGACACGGCTCTTTCCGAGGCAATCTGCAACCTGCTGTCAGATGGAAGTGCTCTCTGCCCTCTCCTGCCCAGCTCTAGGTACTAGCGGGCACTTGCCAGCCTGGCCGAGGCAAACAACCTCCAGAGATGTCACAGAGCATAAGTGGAGCACAGATGCTCAAAAGCAGCAAAGCTGAAGAGCCTGGCTCAGCTTCACTAGTGTGCAATTGACTGACTGCGAAAAACAAAGCAGCAGAGCACCGGGCTTCTGGGCGCTGTGAAGGCAATTGCCAAAAGCAGGCAGCTGCTCCTTCCCAAGCACAGGCAGCTGCCTATGTTCTTGCTTGTCGACAAACTCACCGCTGCCCTTCTTTTCAGCAGCTGCCACCGTCTTCTGTGCATCTCGGAGCCTCTGGCGACGAGCAAGACTTGCTAAGGTGGGGACGCATCAGGACCAAGTCAAAACCCAGGCAAGTTGTCCTGGAACGCTTTCCATTCACTTGCGAGAGTGAATTCAACAGGCAGGAGAGCGGCAGCCACCGTTCCTCCGGCAGTCGGAAGGCTTCGCACACAAGCCCGCTTCTTTGCGGCTTCGTTCTTCGCCTCTTCCAAGCAACCGCGATCTCTGCTTCTCGGAGGCGAAGAAGCGGCTAATTCGCGCACAGCTCAGTATGAGCGGCAGCGCAGCGCTCCGGAAGCGCCGCTTCAAGCCGAAAGACGCCGGGAAGCGGCACTTTCCTCCGATAGCTCCGGAGCCGCGCTTCTGCTTCTCTAGTCATCTCTAGCTTAGCGAAAAGCTTTCCCACTCCATTTGGCAAGGAGAGAGCGTACCTGCACTGCACACTAACCGCGGTTTGCAAAGAAAGAGGATTTTGCTGCACATTGCAAGGACACGGCTCTTTCCGAGGCAATCTGCAACCTGCTGTCAGATGGAAGTGCTCTCTGCCCTCTCCTGCCCAGCTCTAGGTACTAGCGGGCACTTGCCAGCCTGGCCGAGGCAAACAACCTCCAGAGATGTCTCAGAGCATAAGTGGAGCACAGATGCTCAAAAGCAGCAAAGCTGAAGAGCCTGGCTCAGCTTCACTAGTGTGCAATTGACTGACTGCGAAAAACAAAGCAGCAGAGCACCGGGCTTCTGGGCGCTGTGAAGGCAATTGCCAAAACCAGGCAGCTGCTCCTTCCCAAGCACAGGCAGCTGCCTATGTTCTTGCTTGTCGACAAACTCACCGCTGCCCTTCTTTTCAGCAGCTGCCACCGTCTTCTGTGCATCTCGGAGTCTCTGGCGACGAGCAAGACTTGCCAAGGTGGGAGGCATCAGGACCAAGTCAAAACCAGGCAAGTTGTCCTGGAACGCTTTCCATTCGCTCTTGCCGAGAGTGAATTCAAGAGGCAGGAGAGCGGCAGCCACCGTCCTCCAGCTGTCGGAAGGCTTGGCACACAAGCCCGCTTCTTTGCGGCTTCGTTCTTCGCCTCTTCCAAGCAACCGCGGATCTCTGCTTCTCGGAGGCGAAGAAGCGGCCTAATTCGCGCACAGCTCAGTAGAGCGGCAGCGCAGCGCTCCGGAGCGCCGCTTCAAGCCGAAAGACGCCGGGAAGCGGCACTTTCCTCCGGATAGCTCCGGAGCCGCGCTTCTGCTTCTCTAGTCATCTCTAGCTTAGCGAAAAGCTTTCCCACTCCAGTTGGCAAGGGGAGAGCGTACCTGCACTGCACACTAACCCGGTTTGCA
>NW_027100112.1:54496-76122 GCF_031753505.1 Anomalospiza imberbis
CTGACAGCAGGTTGCAGATTGCCTCGGAAAGAGCCGTGTCCTTGGAATGTGCAGCAAATCCTCTTTCTTTGCAAACCGCGGTTAGTGTGCAGTGCAGGTACGCTCTCCCCTTGCCAAATGGAGTGGGAAAGCTTTTCGCTAAGATAGAGACGACTAGAGAAGCAGAAGCGCGGCTCCGGAGCTATCCGAGGAAAGTGCCGCTTCCCGGCGTCTTTCGGCTTGAAGCGGCGCTCCGGAGCGCTGCGCTGCCGCTCTACTGAGCTGTGCGCGAATTAGCCGCTTCTTCGCCTCCGAGAGGCAGAGATCGCGGTTGCTTGGAAGAGGCGAAGAACGAAGCCGCAAAGAAGCGGGCTTGTGTGCGAAGCCTTCCGACTGCTGGAGGACGGTGGCTGCCGCTCTCCTGCCTCTTGAATTCACTCTCGGCAAGCGAATGGAAAGCGTTCCAGAACAACTTGCCTGGGTTTTGACTTGGTCCTGATGCGTCCCACCTTGGCAAGTCTTGCTCGTCGCCAGAGGCTCCGAGATGCACAGAAGACGGTGGCAGCTGCTGAAAAGAAGGGCAGCGGTGAGTTTGTCGACAAGCAAGAACATAGGCAGCTGCCTGTGCTTGGGAAGGAGCAGCTGCCTGGTTTTGGCAATTGCCTTCACAGCGCCCAGAAGCCCGGTGCTCTGCTGCTTTGTTTTTCCGAGTCAGTCAATTGCACACTAGTGAAGCTGAGCCAGGCTCTTCAGCTTTGCTGCTTTTGAGCATCTGTGCTCCACTTATGCTCTGTGACATCTCTGGAGGTTGTTTGCCTCGCCCAGGCTGGCAAGTGCCCGCTAGTACCTAGAGCTGGGCAGGAGAGGGCAGAGAGCACTTCCATCTGACAGCAGGTTGCAGATTGCCTCGGAAAGAGCCGTGTCCTTGGAATGTGCAGCAAATCCTCTTTCTTTGCAAACCGCGGTTAGTGTGCAGTGCAGGTACGCTCTCCCCTTGCCAAATGGAGTGGGAAAGCTTTTCGCTAAGCTAGAGACGACTAGAGAAGCAGAAGCGCGTCTCCGGAGCTGTCCGGAGGAAAGTGCCGCTTCCCCGGCGTCTTTCGGCTTGAAGCGGCGCTCCGGAGCGCTGCGCTGCCGCCTCTACTGAGCTGTGCGCGAATTAGCCGCTTCTTCGCCTCCGAGAGGCAGAGATCGCGGTTGCTTGGAAGAGGCGAAGAACGAAGCCGCAAAGAAGCGGGCTTGTGTGCCAAGCCTTCCGACTGCTGGAGGACGGTGGCTGCCGCTCTCCTGCCTCTTGAATTCACTCTCGGCAAGCGAATGGAAAGCGGTCCAGGACAACTTGCCTGGGTTTTGACTTGGTCCTGATGCGTCCCACCTTGGCAAGTCTTGCTCGTCGCCAGAGGCTGCGAGATGCACAGAAGACGGTGGCAGCTGCTGAAAAGAAGGGCAGCGGTGAGTTTGTCGACAAGCAAGAACATAGGCAGCTGCCTGTGCTTGGGAAGGAGCAGCTGCCTGCTTTTGGCAATTGCCTTCACAGCGCCCAGAAGCCCGGTGCTCTGCTGCTTTGTTTTTCCGAGTCAGTCAATTGCACACTAGTGAAGCTGAGCCAGGCTCTTCAGCTTTGCTGCTTTTGAGCATCTGTGCTCCACTTATGCTCTGTGACATCTCTCGAGGTTGTTTGCCTCGGCCAGGCTGGCAAGTGTCCGCTAGTACCTAGAGCTGGGCAGGAGAGGGCAGAGAGCACTTCCATCTGACAGCAGGTTGCAGATTGCCTCGGAAAGAGCCGTGTCCTTGGAATGTGCAGCAAATCCTCTTTCTTTGCAAACCGCGGTTAGTGTGCAGTGCAGGTACGCTCTCCCCTTGCCAAATGGAGTGGGAAAGCTTTTCGCTAAGCTAGAGACGACTAGAGAAGCAGAAGCGCGGCTCCGGAGCTGTCCGGAGGAAAGTGCCGTTTCCCGGCGTCTTTCGGCTTGAAGCGGCGCTCCGGAGCGCTGCGCTGCCGCTCTACTGAGCTGTGCGCGAATTAGCCGCTTCTTCGCCTCCGAGAGGCAGAGATCGCGGTTGCTTGGAAGAGGCGAAGAACGAAGCCGCAAAGAAGCGGGCTTGTGTGCGAAGCCTTCCGACTGCTGGAGGACGGTGGCTGCCGCTCTCCTGCCTCTTGAATTCACTCTCGGCAAGCGAATGGAAAGCGTTCCAGAACAACTTGCCTGGGTTTTGACTTGGTCCTGATGCGTCCCACCTTGGCAAGTCTTGCTCGTCGCCAGAGGCTCCGAGATGCACAGAAGACGGTGGCAGCTGCTGAAAGAAGGGCAGCGGTGAGTTTGTCGACAAGCAAGAACATAGGCAGCTGCCTGTGCTTGGGAAGGAGCAGCTGCCTGCTTTTGGCAATTGCCTTCACAGCGCCCAGAAGCCCGGTGCTCTGCTGCTTTGTTTTTCCGAGTCAGTCAATTGCACACTAGTGAAGCTGAGCCAGGCTCTTCAGCTTTGCTGCTTTTGAGCATCTGTGCTCCACTTATGCTCTGTGACATCTCTGGAGGTTGTTTGCCTCGCCCAGGCTGGCAAGTGCCCGCTAGTACCTAGAGCTGGGCAGGAGAGGCAGAGAGCACTTCCATCTGACAGCAGGTTGCAGATTGCCTCGGAAAGAGCCGTGTCCTTGGAATGTGCAGCAAATCCTCTTTCTTTGCAAACCGCGGTTAGTGTGCAGTGCAGGTACGCTCTCCCCTTGCCAAATGGAGTGGGAAAGCTTTTCGCTAAGCTAGAGACGACTAGAGAAGCAGAAGCGCGTCTCCGGAGCTGTCCGGAGGAAAGTGCCGCTTCCCGGCGTCTTTCGGCTTGAAGCGGCGCTCCGGAGCGCTGCGCTGCCGCTCTACTGAGCTGTGCGCGAATTAGCCGCTTCTTCGCCTCCGAGAGGCAGAGATCGCGGTTGCTTGGAAGAGGCGAAGAACGAAGCCGCAAAGAAGCGGGCTTGTGTGCCAAGCCTTCCGACTGCTGGAGGACGGTGGCTGCCGCTCTCCTGCCTCTTGAATTCACTCTCGGCAAGCGAATGGAAAGCGGTCCAGGACAACTTGCCTGGGTTTTGACTTGGTCCTGATGCGTCCCACCTTGGCAAGTCTTGCTCGTCGCCAGAGGCTGCGAGATGCACAGAAGACGGTGGCAGCTGCTGAAAAGAAGGGCAGCGGTGAGTTTGTCGACAAGCAAGAACATAGGCAGCTGCCTGTGCTTGGGAAGGAGCAGCTGCCTGCTTTTGGCAATTGCCTTCACAGCGCCCAGAAGCCCGGTGCTCTGCTGCTTTGTTTTTCCGAGTCAGTCAATTGCACACTAGTGAAGCTGAGCCAGGCTCTTCAGCTTTGCTGCTTTTGAGCATCTGTGCTCCACTTATGCTCTGTGACATCTCTCGAGGTTGTTTGCCTCGGCCAGGCTGGCAAGTGCCCGCTAGTACCTAGAGCTGGGCAGGAGAGGGCAGAGAGCACTTCCATCTGACAGCAGGTTGCAGATTGCCTCGGAAAGAGCCGTGTCCTTGGAATGTGCAGCAAATCCTCTTTCTTTGCAAACCGCGGTTAGTGTGCAGTGCAGGTACGCTCTCCCCTTGCCAAATGGAGTGGGAAAGCTTTTCGCTAAGCTAGAGACGACTAGAGAAGCAGAAGCGCGGCTCCGGAGCTGTCCGGAGGAAAGTGCCGTTTCCCGGCGTCTTTCGGCTTGAAGCGGCGCTCCGGAGCGCTGCGCTGCCGCTCTACTGAGCTGTGCGCGAATTAGCCGCTTCTTCGCCTCCGAGAGGCAGAGATCGCGGTTGCTTGGAAGAGGCGAAGAACGAAGCCGCAAAGAAGCGGGCTTGTGTGCCAAGCCTTCCGACTGCTGGAGGACGGTGGCTGCCGCTCTCCTGCCTGTTGAATTCACTCTCGGCAAGCGAATGGAAAGCGTTCCAGGACAACTTGCCTGCGTTTTGACTTGGTCCTGATGCGTCCCACCTTGGCAAGTCTTGCTCGTCGCCAGAGGCTCCGAGATGCACAGAAGACGGTGGCAGCTGCTGAAAAGAAGGGCAGCGGTGAGTTTGTCGACAAGCAAGAACATAGGCAGCTGCCTGTGCTTGGGAAGGAGCAGCTGCCTGCTTTTGGCAATTGCCTTCACAGCGCCCAGAAGCCCGGTGCTGTGCTGCTTTGTTTTTCGCAGTCAGTCAATTGCACACTAGTGAAGCTGAGCCAGGCTCTTCAGCTTTGCTGCTTTTGAGCATCTGTGCTCCACTTATGCTCTGTGACATCTCTGGAGGTTGTTTGCCTCGCCCAGGCTGGCAAGTGCCCGCTAGTACCTAGAGCTGGGCAGGAGAGGGCAGAGAGCACTTCCATCTGACAGCAGGTTGCAGATTGCCTCGGAAAGAGCCGTGTCCTTGGAATGTGCAGCAAATCCTCTTTCTTTGCAAACCGCGGTTAGTGTGCAGTGCAGGTACGCTCTCCCCTTGCCAAATGGAGTGGGAAAGCTTTTCGCTAAGATAGAGATGACTAGAGAGGCAGAAGCGCGGCTCCGGAGCTATCCGGAGGAAAGTGCCGCTTCCCGGCGTCTTTCGGCTTGAAGCGGCGCTCCGGAGCGCTGCGCTGCCGCTCTACTGAGCTGTGCGCGAATTAGCCGCTTCTTCGCCTCCGAGAGGCAGAGATCGCGGTTGCTTGGAAGAGGCGAAGAACGAAGCCGCAAAGAAGCGGGCTTGTGTGCCAAGCCTTCCGACTGCTGGAGGACGGTGGCTGCCGCTCTCCTGCCTCTTGAATTCACTCTCGGCAAGCGAATGGAAAGCGTTCCAGGACAACTTGCCTGCGTTTTGACTTGGTCCTGATGCGTCCCACCTTGGCAAGTCTTGCTCGTCGCCAGAGGCTCCGAGATGCACAGAAGACGGTGGCAGCTGCTGAAAAGAAGGGCAGCGGTGAGTTTGTCGACAAGCAAGAACATAGGCAGCTGCCTGTGCTTGGGAAGGAGCAGCTGCCTGGTTTTGGCAATTGCCTTCACAGCGCCCAGAAGCCCGGTGCTCTGCTGCTTTGTTTTTCCGAGTCAGTCAATTGCACACTAGTGAAGCTGAGCCAGGCTCTTCAGCTTTGCTGCTTTTGAGCATCTGTGCTCCACTTATGCTCTGTGACATCTCTGGAGGTTGTTTGCCTCGCCCAGGCTGGCAAGTGCCCGCTAGTACCTAGAGCTGGGCAGGAGAGGGCAGAGAGCACTTCCATCTGACAGCAGGTTGCAGATTGCCTCGGAAAGAGCCGTGTCCTTGGAATGTGCAGCAAATCCTCTTTCTTTGCAAACCGCGGTTAGTGTGCAGTGCAGGTACGCTCTCCCCTTGCCAAATGGAGTGGGAAAGCTTTTCGCTAAGCTAGAGACGACTAGAGAAGCAGAAGCGCGTCTCCGGAGCTGTCCGGAGGAAAGTGCCGCTTCCCGGCGTCTTTCGGCTTGAAGCGGCGCTCCGGAGCGCTGCGCTGCCGCTCTACTGAGCTGTGCGCGAATTAGCCGCTTCTTCGCCTCCGAGAGGCAGAGATCGCGGTTGCTTGGAAGAGGCGAAGAACGAAGCCGCAAAGAAGCGGGCTTGTGTGCGAAGCCTTCCGACTGCTGGAGGACGGTGGCTGCCGCTCTCCTGCCTCTTGAATTCACTCTCGGCAAGCGAATGGAAAGCGGTCCAGGACAACTTGCCTGGGTTTTGACTTGGTCCTGATGCGTCCCACCTTGGCAAGTCTTGCTCGTCGCCAGAGGCTGCGAGATGCACAGAAGACGGTGGCAGCTGCTGAAAAGAAGGGCAGCGGTGAGTTTGTCGACAAGCAAGAACATAGGCAGCTGCCTGTGCTTGGGAAGGAGCAGCTGCCTGGTTTTGGCAATTGCCTTCACAGCGCCCAGAAGCCCGGTGCTCTGCTGCTTTGTTTTTCCGAGTCAGTCAATTGCACACTAGTGAAGCTGAGCCAGGCTCTTCAGCTTTGCTGCTTTTGAGCATCTGTGCTCCACTTATGCTCTGTGACATCTCTCGAGGTTGTTTGCCTCGGCCAGGCTGGCAAGTGCCCGCTAGTACCTAGAGCTGGGCAGGAGAGGGCAGAGAGCACTTCCATCTGACAGCAGGTTGCAGATTGCCTCGGAAAGAGCCGTGTCCTTGGAATGTGCAGCAAATCCTCTTTCTTTGCAAACCGCGGTTAGTGTGCAGTGCAGGTACGCTCTCCCCTTGCCAAATGGAGTGGGAAAGCTTTTCGCTAAGCTAGAGACGACTAGAGAAGCAGAAGCGCGGCTCCGGAGCTGTCCGGAGGAAAGTGCCGTTTCCCGGCGTCTTTCGGCTTGAAGCGGCGCTCCGGAGCGCTGCGCTGCCGCTCTACTGAGCTGTGCGCGAATTAGCCGCTTCTTCGCCTCCGAGAGGCAGAGATCGCGGTTGCTTGGAAGAGGCGAAGAACGAAGCCGCAAAGAAGCGGGCTTGTGTGCCAAGCCTTCCGACTGCTGGAGGACGGTGGCTGCCGCTCTCCTGCCTGTTGAATTCACTCTCGGCAAGCGAATGGAAAGCGTTCCAGGACAACTTGCCTGCGTTTTGACTTGGTCCTGATGCGTCCCACCTTGGCAAGTCTTGCTCGTCGCCAGAGGCTCCGAGATGCACAGAAGACGGTGGCAGCTGCTGAAAAGAAGGGCAGCGGTGAGTTTGTCGACAAGCAAGAACATAGGCAGCTGCCTGTGCTTGGGAAGGAGCAGCTGCCTGCTTTTGGCAATTGCCTTCACAGCGCCCAGAAGCCCGGTGCTCTGCTGCTTTGTTTTTCGCAGTCAGTCAATTGCACACTAGTGAAGCTGAGCCAGGCTCTTCAGCTTTGCTGCTTTTGAGCATCTGTGCTCCACTTATGCTCTGTGACATCTCTGGAGGTTGTTTGCCTCGCCCAGGCTGGCAAGTGCCCGCTAGTACCTAGAGCTGGGCAGGAGAGGGCAGAGAGCACTTCCATCTGACAGCAGGTTGCAGATTGCCTCGGAAAGAGCCGTGTCCTTGGAATGTGCAGCAAATCCTCTTTCTTTGCAAACCGCGGTTAGTGTGCAGTGCAGGTACGCTCTCCCCTTGCCAAATGGAGTGGGAAAGCTTTTCGCTAAGATAGAGATGACTAGAGAGGCAGAAGCGCGGCTCCGGAGCTATCCGGAGGAAAGTGCCGCTTCCCGGCGTCTTTCGGCTTGAAGCGGCGCTCCGGAGCGCTGCGCTGCCGCTCTACTGAGCTGTGCGCGAATTAGCCGCTTCTTCGCCTCCGAGAGGCAGAGATCGCGGTTGCTTGGAAGAGGCGAAGAACGAAGCCGCAAAGAAGCGGGCTTGTGTGCCAAGCCTTCCGACTGCTGGAGGACGGTGGCTGCCGCTCTCCTGCCTCTTGAATTCACTCTCGGCAAGCGAATGGAAAGCGTTCCAGGACAACTTGCCTGCGTTTTGACTTGGTCCTGATGCGTCCCACCTTGGCAAGTCTTGCTCGTCGCCAGAGGCTCCGAGATGCACAGAAGACGGTGGCAGCTGCTGAAAAGAAGGGCAGCGGTGAGTTTGTCGACAAGCAAGAACATAGGCAGCTGCCTGTGCTTGGGAAGGAGCAGCTGCCTGCTTTTGGCAATTGCCTTCACAGCGCCCAGAAGCCCGGTGCTCTGCTGCTTTGTTTTTCGCAGTCAGTCAATTGCACACTAGTGAAGCTGAGCCAGGCTCTTCAGCTTTGCTGCTTTTGAGCATCTGTGCTCCACTTATGCTCTGTGACATCTCTGGAGGTTGTTTGCCTCGCCCAGGCTGGCAAGTGCCCGCTAGTACCTAGAGCTGGGCAGGAGAGGGCAGAGAGCACTTCCATCTGACAGCAGGTTGCAGATTGCCTCGGAAAGAGCCGTGTCCTTGGAATGTGCAACAAATCCTCTTTCTTTGCAAACCGCGGTTAGTGTGCAGTGCAGGTACGCTCTCCCCTTGCCAAATGGAGTGGGAAAGCTTTTCGCTAAGCTAGAGATGACTAGAGAAGCAGAAGCGCGGCTCCGGAGCTATCCGGAGGAAAGTGCCGCTTCCCGGCGTCTTTCGGCTTGAAGCGGCGCTCCGGAGCGCTGCGCTGCCGCTCTACTGAGCTGTGCGCGAATTAGCCGCTTCTTCGCCTCCGAGAGGCAGAGATCGCGGTTGCTTGGAAGAGGCGAAGAACGAAGCCGCAAAGAAGCGGGCTTGTGTGCCAAGCCTTCCGACTGCTGGAGGACGGTGGCTGCCGCTCTCCTGCCTGTTGAATTCACTCTCGGCAAGCGAATGGAAAGCGTTCCAGGACAACTTGCCTGCGTTTTGACTTGGTCCTGATGCGTCCCACCTTGGCAAGTCTTGCTCGTCGCCAGAGGCTCCGAGATGCACAGAAGACGGTGGCAGCTGCTGAAAAGAAGGGCAGCGGTGAGTTTGTCGACAAGCAAGAACATAGGCAGCTGCCTGTGCTTGGGAAGGAGCAGCTGCCTGCTTTTGGCAATTGCCTTCACAGCGCCCAGAAGCCCGGTGCTCTGCTGCTTTGTTTTTCGCAGTCAGTCAATTGCACACTAGTGAAGCTGAGCCAGGCTCTTCAGCTTTGCTGCTTTTGAGCATCTGTGCTCCACTTATGCTCTGTGACATCTCTGGAGGTTGTTTGCCTCGCCCAGGCTGGCAAGTGCCCGCTAGTACCTAGAGCTGGGCAGGAGAGGGCAGAGAGCACTTCCATCTGACAGCAGGTTGCAGATTGCCTCGGAAAGAGCCGTGTCCTTGGAATGTGCAACAAATCCTCTTTCTTTGCAAACCGCGGTTAGTGTGCAGTGCAGGTACGCTCTCCCCTTGCCAAATGGAGTGGGAAAGCTTTTCGCTAAGCTAGAGATGACTAGAGAAGCAGAAGCGCGGCTCCGGAGCTATCCGGAGGAAAGTGCCGCTTCCCGGCGTCTTTCGGCTTGAAGCGGCGCTCCGGAGCGCTGCGCTGCCGCTCTACTGAGCTGTGCGCGAATTAGCCGCTTCTTCGCCTCCGAGAGGCAGAGATCGCGGTTGCTTGGAAGAGGCGAAGAACGAAGCCGCAAAGAAGCGGGCTTGTGTGCCAAGCCTTCCGACTGCTGGAGGACGGTGGCTGCCGCTCTCCTGCCTGTTGAATTCACTCTCGGCAAGCGAATGGAAAGCGTTCCAGGACAACTTGCCTGCGTTTTGACTTGGTCCTGATGCGTCCCACCTTGGCAAGTCTTGCTCGTCGCCAGAGGCTCCGAGATGCACAGAAGACGGTGGCAGCTGCTGAAAAGAAGGGCAGCGGTGAGTTTGTCGACAAGCAAGAACATAGGCAGCTGCCTGTGCTTGGGAAGGAGCAGCTGCCTGGTTTGGGCAATTGCCTTCACAGCGCCCAGAAGCCCGGTGCTCTGCTGCTTTGTTTTTCCCAGTCAGTCAATTGCACACTAGTGAAGCTGAGCCAGGCTCTTCAGCTTTGCTGCTTTTGAGCATCTGTGCTCCACTTATGCTCTGTGACATCTCTGGAGGTTGTTTGCCTCGCCCAGGCTGGCAAGTGCCCGCTAGTACCTAGAGCTGGGCAGGAGAGGGCAGAGAGCACTTCCATCTGACAGCAGGTTGCAGATTGCCTCGGAAAGAGCCGTGTCCTTGGAATGTGCAGCAAATCCTCTTTCTTTGCAAACCGTGGTTAGTGTGCAGTGCAGGTACGCTCTCCCCTTGCCAAATGGAGTGGGAAATCTTTTCGCTAAGATAGAGACGACTAGAGAGGCAGAAGCGCGGCTCCGGAGCTATCCGGAGGAAAGTGCCGCTTCCCGGCGTCTTTCGGCTTGAAGCGGCGCTCCGGAGCGCTGCGCTGCCGCTCTACTGAGCTGTGCGCGAATTAGCCGCTTCTTCGCCTCCGAGAGGCAGAGATCGCGGTTGCTTGGAAGAGGCGAAGAACGAAGGCGCAAAGAAGCGGGCTTGTGTGCCAAGCCTTCCGACTGCTGGAGGACGGTGGCTGCCGCTCTCCTGCCTGTTGAATTCACTCTCGGCAAGCGAATGGAAAGCGTTCCAGGACAACTTGCCTGCGTTTTGACTTGGTCCTGATGCGTCCCACCTTGGCAAGTCTTGCTCGTCGCCAGAGGCTCCGAGATGCACAGAAGACGGTGGCAGCTGCTGAAAAGAAGGGCAGCGGTGAGTTTGTCGACAAGCAAGAACATAGGCAGCTGCCTGTGCTTGGGAAGGAGCAGCTGCCTGCTTTTGGCAATTGCCTTCACAGCGCCCAGAAGCCCGGTGCTCTGCTGCTTTGTTTTTCCCAGTCAGTCAATTGCACACTAGTGAAGCTGAGCCAGGCTCTTCAGCTTTGCTGCTTTTGAGCATCTGTGCTCCACTTATGCTCTGTGACATCTCTGGAGGTTGTTTGCCTCGCCCAGGCTGGCAAGTGACCGCTAGTACCTAGAGCTGGGCAGGAGAGGGCAGAGAGCACTTCCATCTGACAGCAGGTTGCAGATTGCCTCGGAAAGAGCAGTGTCCTTGGAATGTGCAGCAAATCCTCTTTCTTTGCAAACCGCGGTTAGTGTGCAGTGCAGGTACGCTCTCCCCTTGCCAAAAGGAGTGGGAAAGCTTTTCGCTAAGCTAGAGACGACTAGAGAGGCAGAAGCGCGGCTCCGGAGCTATCCGGAGGAAAGTGCCGCTTCCCGGCGTCTTTCGGCTTGAAGCGGCGCTCCGGAGCGCTGCGCTGCCGCTCTACTGAGCTGTGCGCGAATTAGCCGCTTCTTCGCCTCCGAGAGGCAGAGATCGCGGTTGCTTGGAAGAGGCGAAGAACGAAGCCGCAAAGAAGCGGGCTTGTGTGCCAAGCCTTCCGACTGCTGGAGGACGGTGGCTGCCGCTCTCCTGCCTCTTGAATTCACTCTCGGCAAGCGAATGGAAAGCGTTCCAGGACAACTTGCCTGCGTTTTGACTTGGTCCTGATGCGTCCCACCTTGGCAAGTCTTGCTCGTCGCCAGAGGCTCCGAGATGCACAGAAGACGGTGGCAGCTGCTGAAAAGAAGGGCAGCGGTGAGTTTGTCGACAAGCAAGAACATAGGCAGCTGCCTGTGCTTGGGAAGGAGCAGCTGCCTGGTTTTGGCAATTGCCTTCACAGCGCCCAGAAGCCCGGTGCTCTGCTGCTTTGTTTTTCGCAGTCAGTCAATTGCACACAAGTCAAGCTGAGCCAGGCTCTTCAGCTTTGCTGCTTTTGAGCATCTGTGCTCCACTTATGCTCTGTGACATCTTTGGAGGTTGTTTGCCTCGCCCAGGCTGGCAAGTGCCCGCTAGTACCTAGAGCTGGGCAGGAGAGGGCAGAGAGCACTTCCATCTGACAGCAGGTTGCAGATTGCCTCGGAAAGAGCCGTGTCCTTGGAATGTGCAGCAAATCCTCTTTCTTTGCAAACCGCGGTTAGTGTGCAGTGCAGGTACGCTCTCCCCTTGCCAAATGGAGTGGGAAAGCTTTTCGCTAAGCTAGAGACGACTAGAGAAGCAGAAGCGCGGCTCCGGAGCTATCCGGAGGAAAGTGCCGCTTCCCGGCGTCTTTCGGCTTGAAGCGGCGCTCCGGAGCGCTGCGCTGCCGCTCTACTGAGCTGTGCGCGAATTAGCCGCTTCTTCGCCTCCGAGAGGCAGAGATCGCGGTTGCTTGGAAGAGGCGAAGAACGAAGCCGCAAAGAAGCGGGCTTGTGTGCCAAGCCTTCCGACTGCTGGAGGACGGTGGCTGCCGCTCTCCTGCCTCTTGAATTCACTCTCGGCAAGCGAATGGAAAGCGTTCCAGGACAACTTGCCTGCGTTTTGACTTGGTCCTGATGCGTCCCACCTTGGCAAGTCTTGCTCGTCGCCAGAGGCTCCGAGATGCACAGAAGACGGTGGCAGCTGCTGAAAAGAAGGGCAGCGGTGAGTTTGTCGACAAGCAAGAACATAGGCAGCTGCCTGTGCTTGGGAAGGAGCAGCTGCCTGGTTTTGGCAATTGCCTTCACAGCGCCCAGAAGCCCGGTGCTCTGCTGCTTTGTTTTTCGCAGTCAGTCAATTGCACACTAGTGAAGCTGAGCCAGGCTCTTCAGCTTTGCTGCTTTTGAGCATCTGTGCTCCACTTATGCTCTGTGACATCTCTCGAGGTTGTTTGCCTCGCCCAGGCTGGCAAGTGCCCGCTAGTACCTAGAGCTGGGCAGGAGAGGGCAGAGAGCACTTCCATCTGACAGCAGGTTGCAGATTGCCTCGGAAAGAGCCGTGTCCTTGGAATGTGCAACAAATCCTCTTTCTTTGCAAACCGCGGTTAGTGTGCAGTGCAGGTACGCTCTCCCCTTGCCAAATGGAGTGGGAAAGCTTTTCGCTAAGCTAGAGACGACTAGAGAAGCAGAAGCGCGGCTCCGGAGCTATCCGGAAGAAAGTGCCGCTTCCCGGCGTCTTTCGGCTTGAAGCGGCGCTCCGGAGCGCTGCGCTGCCGCTCTACTGAGCTGTGCGCGAATTAGCCGCTTCTTCGCCTCCGAGAGGCAGAGATCGCGGTTGCTTGGAAGAGGCGAAGAACGAAGCCGCAAAGAAGCGGGCTTGTGTGCCAAGCCTTCCGACTGCTGGAGGACGGTGGCTGCCGCTCTCCTGCCTGTTGAATTCACTCTCGGCAAGCGAATGGAAAGCGTTCCAGGACAACTTGCCTGCGTTTTGACTTGGTCCTGATGCGTCCCACCTTGGCAAGTCTTGCTCGTCGCCAGAGGCTCCGAGATGCACAGAAGACGGTGGCAGCTGCTGAAAAGAAGGGCAGCGGTGAGTTTGTCGACAAGCAAGAACATAGGCAGCTGCCTGTGCTTGGGAAGGAGCAGCTGCCTGCTTTTGGCAATTGCCTTCACAGCGCCCAGAAGCCCGGTGCTCTGCTGCTTTGTTTTTCGCAGTCAGTCAATTGCACACTAGTGAAGCTGAGCCAGGCTCTTCAGCTTTGCTGCTTTTGAGCATCTGTGCTCCACTTATGCTCTGTGACATCTCTCGAGGTTGTTTGCCTCGGCCAGGCTGGCAAGTGCCCGCTAGTACCTAGAGCTGGGCAGGAGAGGGCAGAGAGCACTTCCATCTGACAGCAGGTTGCAGATTGCCTCGGAAAGAGCCGTGTCCTTGGAATGTGCAACAAATCCTCTTTCTTTGCAAACCGCGGTTAGTGTGCAGTGCAGGTACGCTCTCCCCTTGCCAAATGGAGTGGGAAAGCTTTTCGCTAAGCTAGAGATGACTAGAGAAGCAGAAGCGCGGCTCCGGAGCTATCCGGAGGAAAGTGCCGCTTCCCGGCGTCTTTCGGCTTGAAGCGGCGCTCCGGAGCGCTGCGCTGGCGCTCTACTGAGCTGTGCGCGAATTAGCCGCTTCTTCGCCTCCGAGAGGCAGAGATCGCGGTTGCTTGGAAGAGGCGAAGAACGAAGCCGCAAAGAAGCGGGCTTGTGTGCCAAGCCTTCCGACTGCTGGAGGACGGTGGCTGCCGCTCTCCTGCCTGTTGAATTCACTCTCGGCAAGCGAATGGAAAGCGTTCCAGGACAACTTGCCTGCGTTTTGACTTGGTCCTGATGCGTCCCACCTTGGCAAGTCTTGCTCGTCGCCAGAGGCTCCGAGATGCACAGAAGACGGTGGCAGCTGCTGAAAAGAAGGGCAGCGGTGAGTTTGTCGACAAGCAAGAACATAGGCAGCTGCCTGTGCTTGGGAAGGAGCAGCTGCCTGGTTTTGGCAATTGCCTTCACAGCGCCCAGAAGCCCGGTGCTCTGCTGCTTTGTTTTTCGCAGTCAGTCAATTGCACACTAGTGAAGCTGAGCCAGGCTCTTCAGCTTTGCTGCTTTTGAGCATCTGTGCTCCACTTATGCTCTGTGACATCTCTGGAGGTTGTTTGCCTCGGCCAGGCTGGCAAGTGCCCGCTAGTACCTAGAGCTGGGCAGGAGAGGGCAGAGAGCACTTCCATCTGACAGCAGGTTGCAGATTGCCTCGGAAAGAGCCGTGTCCTTGGAATGTGCAGCAAATCCTCTTTCTTTGCAAACCGCGGTTAGTGTGCAGTGCAGGTACGCTCTCCCCTTGCCAAATGGAGTGGGAAAGCTTTTCGCTAAGCTAGAGATGACTAGAGAAGCAGAAGCGCGGCTCCGGAGCTATCCGGAGGAAAGTGCCGCTTCCCGGCGTCTTTCGGCTTGAAGCGGCGCTCCGGAGCGCTGCGCTGCCGCTCTACTGAGCTGTGCGCGAATTAGCCGCTTCTTCGCCTCCGAGAGGCAGAGATCGCGGTTGCTTGGAAGAGGCGAAGAACGAAGCCGCAAAGAAGCGGGCTTGTGTGCCAAGCCTTCCGACTGCTGGAGGACGGTGGCTGCCGCTCTCCTGCCTCTTGAATTCACTCTCGGCAAGCGAATGGAAAGCGTTCCAGGACAACTTGCCTGGGTTTTGACTTGGTCCTGATGCGTCCCACCTTGGCAAGTCTTGCTCGTCGCCAGAGGCTCCGAGATGCACAGAAGACGGTGGCAGCTGCTGAAAAGAAGGGCAGCGGTGAGTTTGTCGACAAGCAAGAACATAGGCAGCTGCCTGTGCTTGGGAAGGAGCAGCTGCCTGCTTTTGGCAATTGCCTTCACAGCGCCCAGAAGCCCGGTGCTCTGCTGCTTTGTTTTTCGCAGTCAGTCAATTGCACACTAGTGAAGCTGAGCCAGGCTCTTCAGCTTTGCTGCTTTTGAGCATCTGTGCTCCACTTATGCTCTGTGACATCTCTGGAGGTTGTTTGCCTCGCCCAGGCTGGCAAGTGCCCGCTAGTACCTAGAGCTGGGCCGGAGAGGGCAGAGAGCACTTCCATCTGACAGCAGGTTGCAGATTGCCTCGGAAAGAGCCGTGTCCTTGGAATGTGCAACAAATCCTCTTTCTTTGCAAACCGCGGTTAGTGTGCAGTGCAGGTACGCTCTCCCCTTGCCAAATGGAGTGGGAAAGCTTTTCGCTAAGCTAGAGATGACTAGAGAAGCAGAAGCGCGGCTCCGGAGCTATCCGGAGGAAAGTGCCGCTTCCCGGCGTCTTTCGGCTTGAAGCGGCGCTCCGGAGCGCTGCGCTGCCGCTCTACTGAGCTGTGCGCGAATTAGCCGCTTCTTCGCCTCCGAGAGGCAGAGATCGCGGTTGCTTGGAAGAGGCGAAGAACGAAGCCGCAAAGAAGCGGGCTTGTGTGCCAAGCCTTCCGACTGCTGGAGGACGGTGGCTGCCGCTCTCCTGCCTGTTGAATTCACTCTCGGCAAGCGAATGGAAAGCGTTCCAGGACAACTTGCCTGCGTTTTGACTTGGTCCTGATGCGTCCCACCTTGGCAAGTCTTGCTCGTCGCCAGAGGCTCCGAGATGCACAGAAGACGGTGGCAGCTGCTGAAAAGAAGGGCAGCGGTGAGTTTGTCGACAAGCAAGAACATAGGCAGCTGCCTGTGCTTGGGAAGGAGCAGCTGCCTGGTTTGGGCAATTGCCTTCACAGCGCCCAGAAGCCCGGTGCTCTGCTGCTTTGTTTTTCCCAGTCAGTCAATTGCACACTAGTGAAGCTGAGCCAGGCTCTTCAGCTTTGCTGCTTTTGAGCATCTGTGCTCCACTTATGCTCTGTGACATCTCTGGAGGTTGTTTGCCTCGCCCAGGCTGGCAAGTGCCCGCTAGTACCTAGAGCTGGGCAGGAGAGGGCAGAGAGCACTTCCATCTGACAGCAGGTTGCAGATTGCCTCGGAAAGAGCCGTGTCCTTGGAATGTGCAGCAAATCCTCTTTCTTTGCAAACCGTGGTTAGTGTGCAGTGCAGGTACGCTCTCCCCTTGCCAAATGGAGTGGGAAAGCTTTTCGCTAAGCTAGAGACGACTAGAGAGGCAGAAGCGCGGCTCCGGAGCTATCCGGAGGAAAGTGCCGCTTCCCGGCGTCTTTCGGCTTGAAGCGGCGCTCCGGAGCGCTGCGCTGCCGCTCTACTGAGCTGTGCGCGAATTAGCCGCTTCTTCGCCTCCGAGAGGCAGAGATCGCGGTTGCTTGGAAGAGGCGAAGAACGAAGCCGCAAAGAAGCGGGCTTGTGTGCGAAGCCTTCCGACTGCTGGAGGACGGTGGCTGCCGCTCTCCTGCCTGTTGAATTCACTCTCGGCAAGCGAATGGAAAGCGTTCCAGGACAACTTGCCTGCGTTTTGACTTGGTCCTGATGCGTCCCACCTTGGCAAGTCTTGCTCGTCGCCAGAGGCTCCGAGATGCACAGAAGACGGTGGCAGCTGCTGAAAAGAAGGGCAGCGGTGAGTTTGTCGACAAGCAAGAACATAGGCAGCTGCCTGTGCTTGGGAAGGAGCAGCTGCCTGGTTTTGGCAATTGCCTTCACAGCGCCCAGAAGCCCGGTGCTCTGCTGCTTTGTTTTTCGCAGTCAGTCAATTGCACACTAGTGAAGCTGAGCCAGGCTCTTCAGCTTTGCTGCTTTTGAGCATCTGTGCTCCACTTATGCTCTGTGACATCTCTGGAGGTTGTTTGCCTCGCCCAGGCTGGCAAGTGCCCGCTAGTACCTAGAGCTGGGCCGAGAGAGGGCAGAGAGCACTTCCATCTGACAGCAGGTTGCAGATTGCCTCGGAAAGAGCCGTGTCCTTGGAATGTGCAGCAAATCCTCTTTCTTTGCAAACCGCGGTTAGTGTGCAGTGCAGGTACGCTCTCCCCTTGCCAAATGGAGTGGGAAAGCTTTTCGCTAAGCTAGAGATGACTAGAGAAGCAGAAGCGCGGGCTCCGGAGCTATCCGGAGGAAAGTGCCGCTTCCCGGCGTCTTTCGGCTTGAAGCGGCGCTCCGGAGCGCTGCGCTGCCGCTCTACTGAGCTGTGCGCGAATTAGCCGCTTCTTCGCCTCCGAGAGGCAGAGATCGCGGTTGCTTGGAAGAGGCGAAGAACGAAGCCGCAAAGAAGCGGGCTTGTGTGCCAAGCCTTCCGACTGCTGGAGGACGGTGGCTGCCGCTCTCCTGCCTGTTGAATTCACTCTCGGCAAGCGAATGGAAAGCGTTCCAGGACAACTTGCCTGCGTTTTGACTTGGTCCTGATGCGTCCCACCTTGGCAAGTCTTGCTCGTCGCCAGAGGCTCCGAGATGCACAGAAGACGGTGGCAGCTGCTGAAAAGAAGGGCAGCGGTGAGTTTGTCGACAAGCAAGAACATAGGCAGCTGCCTGTGCTTGGAAGGAGCAGCTGCCTGGTTTGGGCAATTGCCTTCACAGCGCCCAGAAGCCGGTGCTCTGCTGCTTTGTTTTTCCCAGTCCAGTCAATTGCACACTAGTGAAGCTGAGCCAGGCTCTTCAGCTTTGCTGCTTTTGAGCATCTGTGCTCCACTTATGCTCTGTGACATCTCTGGAGGTTGTTTGCCTCGCCCAGGCTGGCAAGTGCCCGCTAGTACCTAGAGCTGGGCAGGAGAGGGCAGAGAGCACTTCCATCTGACAGCAGGTTGCAGATTGCCTCGGAAAGAGCCGTGTCCTTGGAATGGTGCAGCAAATCCTCTTTCTTTGCAAACCGTGGTTAGTGTGCAGTGCAGGTACGCTCTCCCCTTGCCAAATGGAGTGGGAAAGCTTTTCGCTAAGATAGAGACGACTAGAGAGGCAGAAGCGCGGCTCCGGAGCTATCCGGAGGAAAGTGCCGCTTCCCGGCGTCTTTCGGCTTGAAGCGGCGCTCCGGAGCGCTGCGCTGCCGCTCTACTGAGCTGTGCGCGAATTAGCCGCTTCTTCGCCTCCGAGAGGCAGAGATCGCGGTTGCTTGGAAGAGGCGAAGAACGAAGGCGCAAAGAAGCGGGCTTGTGTGCGAAGCCTTCCGACTGCTGGAGGACGGTGGCTGCCGCTCTCCTGCCTGTTGAATTCACTCTCGGCAAGCGAATGGAAAGCGTTCCAGGACAACTTGCCTGCGTTTTGACTTGGTCCTGATGCGTCCCCACCTTGGCAAGTCTTGCTCGTCGCCAGAGGCTCCGAGATGCACAGAAGACGGTGGCAGCTGCTGAAAAGAAGGGCAGCGGTGAGTTTGTCGACAAGCAAGAACATAGGCAGCTGCCTGTGCTTGGGAAGGAGCAGCTGCCTGGTTTTGGCAATTGCCTTCACAGCGCCCAGAAGCCCGGTGCTCTGCTGCTTTGTTTTTCCCAGTCAGTCAATTGCACACTAGTGAAGCTGAGCCAGGCTCTTCAGCTTTGCTGCTTTTGAGCATCTGTGCTCCACTTATGCTCTGTGACATCTCTGGAGGTTGTTTGCCTCGCCAGGCTGGCAAGTGCCCCGCTAGTACCTTGAGCTGGGCAGGAGAGGGCAGAGAGCACTTCCATCTGACAGCAGGTTGCAGATTGCCTCGGAAAAGAGCCGTGTCCTTGGAATGTGCAGCAAATCCTCTTTCTTTGCAAACCGCGGTTAGTGTGCAGTGCAGGTACGCTCTCCCCTTGCCAAATGGAGTGGGAAAGCTTTTCGCTAAGCTAGAGATGACTAGAGAGGCAGAAGCGCGGCTCCGGAGCTATCCGGAGGAAAGTGCCGCTTCCCGGCGTCTTTCGGCTTGAAGCGGCGCTCCGGAGCGCTGCGCTTGCCGCTCTACTGAGCTGTGCGCGAATTAGCCGCTTCTTCGCCTCCGAGAGGCAGAGATCGCGGTTGCTTGGAAGAGGCGAAGAACGAAGCCGCAAAGAAGCGGGCTTGCGTGCGAAGCCTTCCGACTGCTGGAGGACGGTGGCTGCCGCTCTCCTGCCTCTTGAATTCACTCTCGGCAAGCGAAAGGAAAGCGTTCCAGGACAACTTGCCTGGGTTTTTTGGTCCTGATGCGTCCCACCTTGGCAAGTCTTGCTCGTCGCCAGAGGCTCCGAGATGCACAGAAGACGGTGGCAGCTGCTGAAAAGAAGGGCAGCGGTGAGTTTGTCGACAAGCAAGAACATAGGCAGCTGCCTGTGCTTGGGAAGGAGCAGCTGCCTGCTTTTGGCAATTGCCTTCACAGCGCCCAGAAGCCCGGTGCTCTGCTGCTTTGTTTTTCGCAGTCAGTCATTGCACACTAGTGAAGCTGAGCCAGGCTCTTCAGCTTTGCTGCTTTTGAGCATCTGTGCTCCACTTATGCTCTGTGACATCTCTCGAGGTTGTTTGCCTCGGCCAGGCTGGCAAGTGCCCGCTAGTACCTAGAGCTGGGCAGGAGAGGGCAGAGAGCACTTCCATCTGACAGCAGGTTGCAGATTGCCTCGGAAAGAGCCGTGTCCTTGGAATGTGCAACAAATCCTCTTTCTTTGCAAACCGCGGTTAGTGTGCAGTGCAGGTACGCTCTCCCCTTGCCAAATGGAGTGGGAAAGCTTTTCGCTAAGCTAGAGACGACTAGAGAAGCAGAAGCGCGGCTCCGGAGCTATCCGGAGGAAAGTGCCGCTTCCCGGCGTCTTTCGGCTTGAAGCGGCGCTCCGGAGCGCTGCGCTGCCGCTCTACTGAGCTGTGCGCGAATTAGCCGCTTCTTCGCCTCCGAGAGGCAGAGATCGCGGTTGCTTGGAAGAGGCGAAGAACGAAGCCGCAAAGAAGCGGGCTTGTGTGCCAAGCCTTCCGACTGCTGGAGGACGGTGGCTGCCGCTCTCCTGCCTGTTGAATTCACTCTCGGCAAGCGAATGGAAAGCGTTCCAGGACAACTTGCCTGCGTTTTGACTTGGTCCTGATGCGTCCCACCTTGGCAAGTCTTGCTCGTCGCCAGAGGCTCCGAGATGCACAGAAGACGGTGGCAGCTGCTGAAAAGAAGGGCAGCGGTGAGTTTGTCGACAAGCAAGAACATAGGCAGCTGCCTGTGCTTGGGAAGGAGCAGCTGCCTGCTTTTGGCAATTGCCTTCACAGCGCCCAGAAGCCCGGTGCTCTGCTGCTTTGTTTTTCGCAGTCAGTCAATTGCACACTAGTGAAGCTGAGCCAGGCTCTTCAGCTTTGCTGCTTTTGAGCATCTGTGCTCCACTTATGCTCTGTGACATCTCTCGAGGTTGTTTGCCTCGGCCAGGCTGGCAAGTGCCCGCTAGTACCTAGAGCTGGGCAGGAGAGGGCAGAGAGCACTTCCATCTGACAGCAGGTTGCAGATTGCCTCGGAAAGAGCCGTGTCCTTGGAATGTGCAACAAATCCTCTTTCTTTGCAAACCGCGGTTAGTGTGCAGTGCAGGTACGCTCTCCCCTTGCCAAATGGAGTGGGAAAGCTTTTCGCTAAGCTAGAGATGACTAGAGAAGCAGAAGCGCGGCTCCGGAGCTATCCGGAGGAAAGTGCCGCTTCCCGGCGTCTTTCGGCTTGAAGCGGCGCTCCGGAGCGCTGCGCTGGCGCTCTAACTGAGCTGTGCGCGAATTAGCCGCTTCTTCGCCTCCGAGAGGCAGAGATCGCGGTTGCTTGGAAGAGGCGAAGAACGAAGCCGCAAAGAAGCGGGCTTGTGTGCCAAGCCTTCCGACTGCTGGAGGACGGTGGCTGCCGCTCTCCTGCCTGTTGAATTCACTCTCGGCAAGCGAATGGAAAGCGTTCCAGGACAACTTGCCTGCGTTTTGACTTGGTCCTGATGCGTCCCACCTTGGCAAGTCTTGCTCGTCGCCAGAGGCTCCGAGATGCACAGAAGACGGTGGCAGCTGCTGAAAAGAAGGGCAGCGGTGAGTTTGTCGACAAGCAAGAACGATAGGCAGCTGCCTGTGCTTGGGAAGGAGCAGCTGCCTGGTTTTGGCAATTGCCTTCACAGCGCCCAGAAGCCCGGTGCTCTGCTGCTTTGTTTTTCGCAGTCAGTCAATTGCACACTAGTGAAGCTGAGCCAGGCTCTTCAGCTTTGCTGCTTTTGAGCATCTGTGCTCCACTTATGCTCTGTGACATCTCTGGAGGTTGTTTGCCTCGGCCAGGCTGGCAAGTGCCCGCTAGTACCTAGAGCTGGGCAGGAGAGGGCAGAGAGCACTTCCATCTGACAGCAGGTTGCAGATTGCCTCGGAAAGAGCCGTGTCCTTGGAATGTGCAGCAAATCCTCTTTCTTTGCAAACCGCGGTTAGTGTGCAGTGCAGGTACGCTCTCCCCTTGCCAAATGGAGTGGGAAAGCTTTTCGCTAAGATAGAGACGACTAGAGAAGCAGAAGCGCGGCTCCGGAGCTATCCGGAGGAAAGTGCCGCTTCCCGGCGTCTTTCGGCTTGAAGCGGCGCTCCGGAGCGCTGCGCTGCCGCTCTACTGAGCTGTGCGCGAATTAGCCGCTTCTTCGCCTCCGAGAGGCAGAGATCGCGGTTGCTTGGAAGAGGCGAAGAACGAAGCCGCAAAGAAGCGGGCTTGTGTGCCAAGCCTTCCGACTGCTGGAGGACGGTGGCTGCCGCTCTCCTGCCTCTTGAATTCACTCTCGGCAAGCGAATGGAAAGCGTTCCAGGACAACTTGCCTGGGTTTTGACTTGGTCCTGATGCGTCCCACCTTGGCAAGTCTTGCTCGTCGCCAGAGGCTCCGAGATGCACAGAAGACGGTGGCAGCTGCTGAAAAGAAGGGCAGCGGTGAGTTTGTCGACAAGCAAGAACATAGGCAGCTGCCTGTGCTTGGGAAGGAGCAGCTGCCTGCTTTTGGCAATTGCCTTCACAGCGCCCAGAAGCCCGGTGCTCTGCTGCTTTGTTTTTCGCAGTCAGTCAATTGCACACTAGTGAAGCTGAGCCAGGCTCTTCAGCTTTGCTGCTTTTGAGCATCTGTGCTCCACTTATGCTCTGTGACATCTCTGGAGGTTGTTTGCCTCGCCCAGGCTGGCAAGTGCCCGCTAGTACCTAGAGCTGGGCAGGAGAGGGCAGAGAGCACTTCCATCTGACAGCAGGTTGCAGATTGCCT
>NW_027100113.1:0-75796 GCF_031753505.1 Anomalospiza imberbis
GAAGTGAAAACCCAGGCAAGTTTTCCTGGAACGCTTTCCATTCGCTTGCCGAGAGTGAATTCAACAGGCAGGAGAGCGGTAGCCACCGTCCTCCAGCAGTCTGAAGGCTTCGCACACAAGCCCGCTTCTTTGCGGCTTCGTTCTTCGCCTCTTCCAAGCAACCGCGATCTCTGCCTCTCGGAGGCGAAGAAGCGGCTAGTTCGCGCACAGATCATTAGAGCGGCCGCAGTGCACTCTGGAGCGCCGCTTCTGCCGAAAGACACCAAGAGCCAGCACTTGGCTTCCGATAGCTTTGGAGTCACGTCTTCTGCTTCTCTAGTCATCTCTATCTTAGCAAAAAGCTTTCCACTACCATTTGGCAAGGAGAGAGTGTACCAGCACTGCACACGAACCCCGGGTTGCCAAGAAATAGGATTTGCTGCACATTCCAAGGACACGGCTCTTTCCGAGGCAACATGCAGCCTGCTGTGAGATGGAAGAACATCTCTGCCCTCTCCTGCCCAGCTCCATGGGCTAGCGAGCACTTTCCAGCCTGGCCAAGGCAAACAACCTCGAGACATGTCACAGAGCATAAGTGGAGCAGAGATGCTCAAAAGCAGCAAAGCTGAAGAGCCTGGCTCAGCTTCACTAGTGTGCATTTCACTGACTGGGAAAAACAAAGCAGCACAGCACCGGGCTTCTGTGCCTGTGAAGGCAATTGCAAAAACGTGGCAGCTGCTCCTTCACAAGCATAGTCAGCTTCCTATATTCTGGCTTGTTTACAAACTCACCGCTGCCCTTCTTTTCAGCAGCTGCCACCGTGTTCTCTGCATTTCGGAGCCTCAGGGGACGAGCAAGACTTGCCAAGGTGGGACGCATCAGGACTAAGTAAAAATCCAGGCAAGTTGTCCTGGAATGCTTTCCATTCGCTTGCCAAGTGTGAATTCAACAGGCAGGAGAGCGGCAGCCACCGTCCTCCAGCAGTCTGAAGGCTTCACACACAAGCCCGCTTCTTGGCAGCTTCGTTCTTCGCCTCTTCCTAGTTACCAAAATCTCTGGCTCTCGGAGGCGAAGATGCGGCTAGTTCGCGCACAGATCATTAGAGCGGCCGCGGTGCACTCTGGCACGCCGCTTCTGCCGAAAGACGCCGGGAGCCAGCACTTCCGATCGCTTCGGAGCCGCGTCTTCTGCTTCTCTAGTCGTCTCTATCTTAGCAAAAAGCTTACCACTTCCATTTGGCAAGGGGAGAGTGTACCAGTACTGCACACTAACCCCGGGTTGCCAAGAAATTGGATTTTCTGAACATTCCAAGGACACGGCTCTTTCCGGATGGAAGTGCTCTCTGTCCTCTCCTGCCCAGCTCTAGGTACTAGCGAGCACTTTCCAGCCTGAGCGAGGCAAACAACCTCGAGAGATGTCACGGAACATAAGTGGAGCACAGATGCTAAAAAGCAGCAAAGCTGAAGAGCCTGGCTCAGCTTCACTAGTGTGCAATTGACTGACTGCGAAAAACAAAGCGGCAGAGCACCGGGCTTCTGGGCGCTGTGAAGGCATTTGCCAAAAGCAGGCAGCTGCTCCTTCCCAAGCACAGTCAGCTGCCTATGTTCTTGCTTGTCGACAAACTCACCGCTGCCCTTCTTTTCAGCAGCTGCCACCGGCTTCTGTGCATCTCGGAGCCTCTGGCGACGAGCAAGACATGCCAAGGTGGGACGCATCAGGACCAAGTAAAAACCCAGGCAAGTTGTCCCGGAACGCTTTCCATTCGCTTGCCGAGAGTGAATTCAACAGGCAGGAGAGCGGCAGCCACCATCCTCCGGCAGTCTGACGGCTTCGCACACAAGCCCGCTTCTTTGCGGCTTCGTTCTTCGCTACTTTCAAGCAACCGCGATCTCTGCTTCTTGGAGGCGAAGAAGCGGCTAATTCGCGCACAGCTCGTGGAGCACAGATGCTCAAAAGCAGCAAAGCTGGAGAGCCTGGCTCAGCTTCACTAGTGTGCAATTGACTGACTGCGAAAAACAAAGCAGCAGAGCACCGGGCTTCTGGGCGCTGTGAAGGCAATTGCCAAAACCAGGCAGCTGCTCCTTCCCAAGCACAGTCAGCTGCCTATGTTCTTGCTTGTCGACAAACTCACCGCTGCCCTTCTTTTCAGCAGCTGCCACCGGCTTCTGTGCATCTCGGAGCCTCTGGGGATGAGCAAGACTTGCCAAGGCGGGACGCATCAGGACCAAGTAAAAACCCAGGCAAGTTGTCCCGGAACGCTTTCCATTCGCTTGCCGAGAGTGAATTCAACAGGCAGGAGAGCGGCAGCCACCATCCTCCGGCAGTCTGAAGGCTTCGCACACAAGCCCACTTCTTTGCGGCTTCGTTCTTCGCCTCTTCCAATCAACCGCGATCTCTGCCTCTCGGAGGCGAAGAAGCGGCTAATTCGCGCACAGCTCAGAAGAGCGCCAGCGGAGTGCTCCGGAGCGCCGCTTCTGCCGAAAGACGCCGGGAACCGGCACTTCCCTCCGGATACCTCCGGAGCCGCGTCTTCTGCTTCTCTAGTCGTCTCTATCTTGCCAAAAAGCTTTCCACCTCCATTTGGCAAGTGGAGAGCGTACCTGCACAGCACACTAACCGCGGTTTACAAAGAAATAGGATTTGCTGCACATTCCAAGGACACGGCTCTTTCCGAGGCAATCTGCAACCTGCTGTCGGATGGAAGTGCTCTCTGCCCTCTCCTGCCCAGCCCTATGTACTAGCGGGCATTTTCCAGCCTGGGCGAGGCAAACAGCCTCGAGAGATGTCACAGAACATAAGTGGAGCACTAATGCTGAAAAGCAGCAAAGCTGAAGAGCCTGGCTCAGCTTCACAAATGTGCAATTCACTGATTGCGAAAAACAAAGCAGCAGAGCACCGGGCTTCTGGGCGCTGTGAAGGCATTTGCCAAAAGCAGGCAGCTGCTCCTTCCCAAGCACAGTCAGCTGCCTATGTTCTTGCTTGTCGACAAACTCACCGCTGCCCTTCTTTTCAGCAGCTGCCACCGGCTTCTGTGCATCTCGGAGCCTCTGGGGATGAGCAAGACTTGCCAAGGTGGGACGCATCAGGACCAAGCAAAAACCCAGGCAAGTTGTCCTGGAACGCTTTCCATTCGCTTGCCGAGAGTGAATTCAAGAGGCAGGAGAGCGGCAGCCACCGTCCTCCAGCAGTCTGAAGGCTTCGCACACAAGCCCGCTTCTTTGCGGCTTCATTCTTCGCCTCTTCCAAGACACGGCGATCTCTGCCTCTCTTAGGCGAAGAAGCGGCTAGTTCGCGCACAGCTCAGTAGAGCAGCAGTGGAGTGCTCCGGAGCGCCGCTTCTGCCGAAAGACGCCGGGAACCGGCACTTCCCTCCGGATACCTCCGGAGCCGTGTCTTCTGCTTCTCTAGTCGTCTCTATCTTAGCGAAAAGCTTTGCCACTCCATTTGGCAAGCGGAGAGCGTACCTGCACAGCACACTAACCGCGATTTGCAAAGAAATAGGATTTGCTGCACATTCCAAGGACACGGCTCTTTCCGAGGCAATCTGCAACCTGCTGTCAGAATGAAGTGCTCTCTGTCCTCTCCTGCCCAGCTCTAGGTACTAGCGGGCACTTTCCAGCCTTGGCGAGGCAAACAACCTCGAGAGATGTCACAGAACATAAGTGGAGAACAGATGCTAAAAAGCAGCAAAGCTGAAGAGCCTGGCTCAGCTTCACTAGTGTGCAATATACTGATTGTGAAAAACAAAGCAGCAGAGCACCGGGCTTCTGGGCGCTGTGAGGGCATTTGCCAAAAGCAGGCAGCTGCTCCTTCCCAAGCACAGTCAGCTGCCTATGTTCTTGCTTGTCGACAAACTCACCGCTGCCCTTCTTTTCAGCAGCTGCCACTGTGTTCTGTGCATCTCGGAGCCTCTGGGGATGAGCAAGACTTGCCAAGGTGGGACGCATCAGGACGAAGTGAAAACCCAGGCAAGTTTTCCTGGAACGCTTTCCATTCGCTTGCCGAGAGTGAATTCAACAGGCAGGAGAGCGGTAGCCACCGTCCTCCAGCAGTCTGAAGGCTTCGCACACAAGCCCGCTTCTTTGCGGCTTCGTTCTTCGCCTCTTCCAAGCAACCGCGATCTCTGCCTCTCGGAGGCGAAGAAGCGGCTAGTTCGCGCACAGATCATTAGAGCGGCCGCAGTGCACTCTGGAGCGCCGCTTCTGCCGAAAGACACCAAGAGCCAGCACTTGGCTTCCGATAGCTTTGGAGTCACGTCTTCTGCTTCTCTAGTCATCTCTATCTTAGCAAAAAGCTTTCCACTACCATTTGGCAAGGAGAGAGTGTACCAGCACTGCACACGAACACCGGGTTGCCAAGAAATAGGATTTGCTGCACATTCCAAGGACACGGCTCTTTCCGAGGCAACATGCAGCCTGCTGTGAGATGGAAGAACATCTCTGCCCTCTCCTGCCCAGCTCCATGGGCTAGCGAGCACTTTCCAGCCTGGCCAAGGCAAACAACCTCGAGACATGTCACAGAGCATAAGTGGAGCAGAGATGCTCAAAAGCAGCAAAGCTGAAGAGCCTGGCTCAGCTTCACTAGTGTGCATTTCACTGACTGGGAAAAACAAAGCAGCACAGCACCGGGCTTCTGTGCCTGTGAAGGCAATTGCAAAAACGTGGCAGCTGCTCCTTCACAAGCATAGTCAGCTTCCTATATTCTGGCTTGTTTACAAACTCACCGCTGCCCTTCTTTTCAGCAGCTGCCACCGTGTTCTCTGCATTTCGGAGCCTCAGGGGACGAGCAAGACTTGCCAAGGTGGGACGCATCAGGACTAAGTAAAAATCCAGGCAAGTTGTCCTGGAATGCTTTCCATTCGCTTGCCAAGTGTGAATTCAACAGGCAGGAGAGCGGCAGCCACCGTCCTCCAGCAGTCTGAAGGCTTCACACACAAGCCCGCTTCTTGGCAGCTTCGTTCTTCGCCTCTTCCTAGTTACCAAAATCTCTGGCTCTCGGAGGCGAAGATGCGGCTAGTTCGCGCACAGATCATTAGAGCGGCCGCGGTGCACTCTGGCACGCCGCTTCTGCCGAAAGACGCCGGGAGCCAGCACTTCCGATCGCTTCGGAGCCGCGTCTTCTGCTTCTCTAGTCGTCTCTATCTTAGCAAAAAGCTTACCACTTCCATTTGGCAAGGGGAGAGTGTACCAGTACTGCACACTAACCCCGGGTTGCCAAGAAATTGGATTTTCTGAACATTCCAAGGACACGGCTCTTTCCGGATGGAAGTGCTCTCTGTCCTCTCCTGCCCAGCTCTATTTACTAGCGAGCACTTTCCAGCCTGAGCGAGGCAAACAACCTCGAGAGATGTCACAGAACATAAGTGGAGCACAGATGCTAAAAAGCAGCAAAGCTGAAGAGCCTGGCTCAGCTTCACTAGTGTGCAATTGACTGACTGCGAAAAACAAAGCGGCAGAGCACCGGGCTTCTGGGCGCTGTGAAGGCATTTGCCAAAAGCAGGCAGCTGCTCCTTCCCAAGCACAGTCAGCTGCCTATGTTCTTGCTTGTCGACAAACTCACCGCTGCCCTTCTTTTCAGCAGCTGCCACCGGCTTCTGTGCATCTCGGAGCCTCTGGCGACGAGCAAGACATGCCAAGGTGGGACGCATCAGGACCAAGTAAAAACCCAGGCAAGTTGTCCCGGAACGCTTTCCATTCGCTTGCCGAGAGTGAATTCAACAGGCAGGAGAGCGGCAGCCACCATCCTCCGGCAGTCTGACGGCTTCGCACACAAGCCCGCTTCTTTGCGGCTTCGTTCTTCGCTACTTTCAAGCAACCGCGATCTCTGCTTCTTGGAGGCGAAGAAGCGGCTAATTCGCGCACAGCTCGTGGAGCACAGATGCTCAAAAGCAGCAAAGCTGGAGAGCCTGGCTCAGCTTCACTAGTGTGCAATTGACTGACTGCGAAAAACAAAGCAGCAGAGCACCGGGCTTCTGGGCGCTGTGAAGGCAATTGCCAAAACCAGGCAGCTGCTCCTTCCCAAGCACAGTCAGCTGCCTATGTTCTTGCTTGTCGACAAACTCACCGCTGCCCTTCTTTTCAGCAGCTGCCACCGGCTTCTGTGCATCTCGGAGCCTCTGGGGATGAGCAAGACTTGCCAAGGCGGGACGCATCAGGACCAAGTAAAAACCCAGGCAAGTTGTCCCGGAACGCTTTCCATTCGCTTGCCGAGAGTGAATTCAACAGGCAGGAGAGCGGCAGCCACCATCCTCCGGCAGTCTGAAGGCTTCGCACACAAGCCCGCTTCTTTGTGGCTTCGTTCTTCGCCTCTTCCAATCAACCGCGATCTCTGCCTCTCGGAGGCGAAGAAGCGGCTAATTCGCGCACAGCTCAGAAGAGCGCCAGCGGAGTGCTCCGGAGCGCCGCTTCTGCCGAAAGACGCCGGGAACCGGCACTTCCCTCCGGATACCTCCGGAGCCGCGTCTTCTGCTTCTCTAGTCGTCTCTATCTTGCCAAAAAGCTTTCCACCTCCATTTGGCAAGTGGAGAGCGTACCTGCACAGCACACTAACCGCGGTTTACAAAGAAATAGGATTTGCTGCACATTCCAAGGACACGGCTCTTTCCGAGGCAATCTGCAACCTGCTGTCGGATGGAAGTGCTCTCTGCCCTCTCCTGCCCAGCCCTATGTACTAGCGGGCATTTTCCAGCCTGGGCGAGGCAAACAACCTCGAGAGATGTCACAGAACATAAGTGGAGCACAGATGCTAAAAAGCAGCAAAGCTGAAGAGCCTGGCTCAGCTTCACTAGTGTGCAATTGACTGACTGCGAAAAACAAAGCGGCAGAGCACCGGGCTTCTGGGCGCTGTGAAGGCATTTGCCAAAAGCAGGCAGCTGCTCCTTCCCAAGCACAGTCAGCTGCCTATGTTCTTGCTTGTCGACAAACTCACCGCTGCCCTTCTTTTCAGCAGCTGCCACTGTGTTCTGTGCATCTCGGAGCCTCTGGGGATGAGCAAGACTTGCCAAGGTGGGACGCATCAGGACGAAGTGAAAACCCAGGCAAGTTTTCCTGGAACGCTTTCCATTCGCTTGCCGAGAGTGAATTCAACAGGCAGGAGAGCGGTAGCCACCGTCCTCCAGCAGTCTGAAGGCTTCGCACACAAGCCCGCTTCTTTGCGGCTTCGTTCTTCGCCTCTTCCAAGCAACCGCGATCTCTGCCTCTCGGAGGCGAAGAAGCGGCTAGTTCGCGCACAGATCATTAGAGCGGCCGCAGTGCACTCTGGAGCGCCGCTTCTGCCGAAAGACACCAAGAGCCAGCACTTGGCTTCCGATAGCTTTGGAGTCACGTCTTCTGCTTCTCTAGTCATCTCTATCTTAGCAAAAAGCTTTCCACTACCATTTGGCAAGGAGAGAGTGTACCAGCACTGCACACGAACACCGGGTTGCCAAGAAATAGGATTTGCTGCACATTCCAAGGACACGGCTCTTTCCGAGGCAACATGCAGCCTGCTGTGAGATGGAAGAACATCTCTGCCCTCTCCTGCCCAGCTCCATGGGCTAGCGAGCACTTTCCAGCCTGGCCAAGGCAAACAACCTCGAGACATGTCACAGAGCATAAGTGGAGCAGAGATGCTCAAAAGCAGCAAAGCTGAAGAGCCTGGCTCAGCTTCACTAGTGTGCATTTCACTGACTGGGAAAAACAAAGCAGCACAGCACCGGGCTTCTGTGCCTGTGAAGGCAATTGCAAAAAACGTGGCAGCTGCTCCTTCACAAGCATAGTCAGCTTCCTATATTCTGGCTTGTTTACAAACTCACCGCTGCCCTTCTTTTCAGCAGCTGCCACCGTGTTCTCTGCATTTCGGAGCCTCAGGGGACGAGCAAGACTTGCCAAGGTGGGACGCATCAGGACTAAGTAAAAATCCAGGCAAGTTGTCCTGGAATGCTTTCCATTCGCTTGCCAAGTGTGAATTCAACAGGCAGGAGAGCGGCAGCCACCGTCCTCCAGCAGTCTGAAGGCTTCACACACAAGCCCGCTTCTTGGCAGCTTCGTTCTTCGCCTCTTCCTAGTTACCAAAATCTCTGGCTCTCGGAGGCGAAGATGCGGCTAGTTCGCGCACAGATCATTAGAGCGGCCGCGGTGCACTCTGGCACGCCGCTTCTGCCGAAAGACGCCGGGAGCCAGCACTTCCGATCGCTTCGGAGCCGCGTCTTCTGCTTCTCTAGTCGTCTCTATCTTAGCAAAAAGCTTACCACTTCCATTTGGCAAGGGGAGAGTGTACCAGTACTGCACACTAACCCCGGGTTGCCAAGAAATTGGATTTTCTGAACATTCCAAGGACACGGCTCTTTCCGGATGGAAGTGCTCTCTGTCCTCTCCTGCCCAGCTCTAGGTACTAGCGAGCACTTTCCAGCCTGAGCGAGGCAAACAACCTCGAGAGATGTCACAGAACATAAGTGGAGCACAGATGCTAAAAAGCAGCAAAGCTGAAGAGCCTGGCTCAGCTTCACTAGTGTGCAATTGACTGACTGCGAAAAACAAAGCGGCAGAGCACCGGGCTTCTGGGCGCTGTGAAGGCATTTGCCAAAAGCAGGCAGCTGCTCCTTCCCAAGCACAGTCAGCTGCCTATGTTCTTGCTTGTCGACAAACTCACCGCTGCCCTTCTTTTCAGCAGCTGCCACCGGCTTCTGTGCATCTCGGAGCCTCTGGCGACGAGCAAGACATGCCAAGGTGGGACGCATCAGGACCAAGTAAAAACCCAGGCAAGTTGTCCCGGAACGCTTTCCATTCGCTTGCCGAGAGTGAATTCAACAGGCAGGAGAGCGGCAGCCACCATCCTCCGGCAGTCTGACGGCTTCGCACACAAGCCCGCTTCTTTGCGGCTTCGTTCTTCGCTACTTTCAAGCAACCGCGATCTCTGCTTCTTGGAGGCGAAGAAGCGGCTAATTCGCGCACAGCTCGTGGAGCACAGATGCTCAAAAGCAGCAAAGCTGGAGAGCCTGGCTCAGCTTCACTAGTGTGCAATTGACTGACTGCGAAAAACAAAGCAGCAGAGCACCGGGCTTCTGGGCGCTGTGAAGGCAATTGCCAAAACCAGGCAGCTGCTCCTTCCCAAGCACAGTCAGCTGCCTATGTTCTTGCTTGTCGACAAACTCACCGCTGCCCTTCTTTTCAGCAGCTGCCACCGGCTTCTGTGCATCTCGGAGCCTCTGGGGATGAGCAAGACTTGCCAAGGCGGGACGCATCAGGACCAAGTAAAAACCCAGGCAAGTTGTCCCGGAACGCTTTCCATTCGCTTGCCGAGAGTGAATTCAACAGGCAGGAGAGCGGCAGCCACCATCCTCCGGCAGTCTGAAGGCTTCGCACACAAGCCCACTTCTTTGCGGCTTCGTTCTTCGCCTCTTCCAATCAACCGCGATCTCTGCCTCTCGGAGGCGAAGAAGCGGCTAATTCGCGCACAGCTCAGAAGAGCGCCAGCGGAGTGCTCCGGAGCGCCGCTTCTGCCGAAAGACGCCGGGAACCGGCACTTCCCTCCGGATACCTCCGGAGCCGCGTCTTCTGCTTCTCTAGTCGTCTCTATCTTGCCAAAAAGCTTTCCACCTCCATTTGGCAAGTGGAGAGCGTACCTGCACAGCACACTAACCGCGGTTTACAAAGAAATAGGATTTGCTGCACATTCCAAGGACACGGCTCTTTCCGAGGCAATCTGCAACCTGCTGTCGGATGGAAGTGCTCTCTGCCCTCTCCTGCCCAGCCCTATGTACTAGCGGGCATTTTCCAGCCTGGGCGAGGCAAACAGCCTCGAGAGATGTCACAGAACATAAGTGGAGCACTAATGCTGAAAAGCAGCAAAGCTGAAGAGCCTGGCTCAGCTTCACAAATGTGCAATTCACTGATTGCGAAAAACAAAGCAGCAGAGCACCGGGCTTCTGGGCGCTGTGAAGGCATTTGCCAAAAGCAGGCAGCTGCTCCTTCCCAAGCACAGTCAGCTGCCTATGTTCTTGCTTGTCGACAAACTCACCGCTGCCCTTCTTTTCAGCAGCTGCCACCGGCTTCTGTGCATCTCGGAGCCTCTGGGGATGAGCAAGACTTGCCAAGGTGGGACGCATCAGGACCAAGCAAAAACCCAGGCAAGTTGTCCTGGAACGCTTTCCATTCGCTTGCCGAGAGTGAATTCAAGAGGCAGGAGAGCGGCAGCCACCGTCCTCCAGCAGTCTGAAGGCTTCGCACACAAGCCCGCTTCTTTGCGGCTTCATTCTTCGCCTCTTCCAAGACACGGCGATCTCTGCCTCTCTTAGGCGAAGAAGCGGCTAGTTCGCGCACAGCTCAGTAGAGCAGCAGTGGAGTGCTCCGGAGCGCCGCTTCTGCCGAAAGACGCCGGGAACCGGCACTTCCCTCCGGATACCTCCGGAGCCGTGTCTTCTGCTTCTCTAGTCGTCTCTATCTTAGCGAAAAGCTTTGCCACTCCATTTGGCAAGCGGAGAGCGTACCTGCACAGCACACTAACCGCGATTTGCAAAGAAATAGGATTTGCTGCACATTCCAAGGACACGGCTCTTTCCGAGGCAATCTGCAACCTGCTGTCAGAATGAAGTGCTCTCTGTCCTCTCCTGCCCAGCTCTAGGTACTAGCGGGCACTTTCCAGCCTTGGCGAGGCAAACAACCTCGAGAGATGTCACAGAACATAAGTGGAGAACAGATGCTAAAAAGCAGCAAAGCTGAAGAGCCTGGCTCAGCTTCACTAGTGTGCAATATACTGATTGTGAAAAACAAAGCAGCAGAGCACCGGGCTTCTGGGCGCTGTGAGGGCATTTGCCAAAAGCAGGCAGCTGCTCCTTCCCAAGCACAGTCAGCTGCCTATGTTCTTGCTTGTCGACAAACTCACCGCTGCCCTTCTTTTCAGCAGCTGCCACTGTGTTCTGTGCATCTCGGAGCCTCTGGGGATGAGCAAGACTTGCCAAGGTGGGACGCATCAGGACGAAGTGAAAACCCAGGAAAGTTTTCCTGGAACGCTTTCCATTCGCTTGCCGAGAGTGAATTCAACAGGCAGGAGAGCGGTAGCCACCGTCCTCCAGCAGTCTGAAGGCTTCGCACACAAGCCCGCTTCTTTGCGGCTTCGTTCTTCGCCTCTTCCAAGCAACCGCGATCTCTGCCTCTCGGAGGCGAAGAAGCGGCTAGTTCGCGCACAGATCATTAGAGCGGCCGCAGTGCACTCTGGAGCGCCGCTTCTGCCGAAAGACACCAAGAGCCAGCACTTGGCTTCCGATAGCTTTGGAGTCACGTCTTCTGCTTCTCTAGTCATCTCTATCTTAGCAAAAAGCTTTCCACTACCATTTGGCAAGGAGAGAGTGTACCAGCACTGCACACGAACACCGGGTTGCCAAGAAATAGGATTTGCTGCACATTCCAAGGACACGGCTCTTTCCGAGGCAACATGCAGCCTGCTGTGAGATGGAAGAACATCTCTGCCCTCTCCTGCCCAGCTCCATGGGCTAGCGAGCACTTTCCAGCCTGGCCAAGGCAAACAACCTCGAGACATGTCACAGAGCATAAGTGGAGCAGAGATGCTCAAAAGCAGCAAAGCTGAAGAGCCTGGCTCAGCTTCACTAGTGTGCATTTCACTGACTGGGAAAAACAAAGCAGCACAGCACCGGGCTTCTGTGCCTGTGAAGGCAATTGCAAAAACGTGGCAGCTGCTCCTTCACAAGCATAGTCAGCTTCCTATATTCTGGCTTGTTTACAAACTCACCGCTGCCCTTCTTTTCAGCAGCTGCCACCGTGTTCTCTGCATTTCGGAGCCTCAGGGGACGAGCAAGACTTGCCAAGGTGGGACGCATCAGGACTAAGTAAAAATCCAGGCAAGTTGTCCTGGAATGCTTTCCATTCGCTTTCCAAGTGTGAATTCAACAGGCAGGAGAGCGGCAGCCACCGTCCTCCAGCAGTCTGAAGGCTTCACACACAAGCCTGCTTCTTGGCAGCTTCGTTCTTCGCCTCTTCCTAGTTACCAAAATCTCTGGCTCTCGGAGGCGAAGATGCGGCTAGTTCGCGCACAGATCATTAGAGCGGCCGCGGTGCACTCTGGCACGCCGCTTCTGCCGAAAGACGCCGGGAGCCAGCACTTCCGATCGCTTCGGAGCCGCGTCTTCTGCTTCTCTAGTCGTCTCTATCTTAGCAAAAAGCTTACCACTTCCATTTGGCAAGGGGAGAGTGTACCAGTACTGCACACTAACCCCGGGTTGCCAAGAAATTGGATTTTCTGAACATTCCAAGGACACGGCTCTTTCCGGATGGAAGTGCTCTCTGTCCTCTCCTGCCCAGCTCTATTTACTAGCGAGCACTTTCCAGCCTGAGCGAGGCAAACAACCTCGAGAGATGTCACAGAACATAAGTGGAGCACAGATGCTAAAAAGCAGCAAAGCTGAAGAGCCTGGCTCAGCTTCACTAGTGTGCAATTGACTGACTGCGAAAAACAAAGCGGCAGAGCACCGGGCTTCTGGGCGCTGTGAAGGCATTTGCCAAAAGCAGGCAGCTGCTCCTTCCCAAGCACAGTCAGCTGCCTATGTTCTTGCTTGTCGACAAACTCACCGCTGCCCTTCTTTTCAGCAGCTGCCACCGGCTTCTGTGCATCTCGGAGCCTCTGGCGACGAGCAAGACATGCCAAGGTGGGACGCATCAGGACCAAGTAAAAACCCAGGCAAGTTGTCCCGGAACGCTTTCCATTCGCTTGCCGAGAGTGAATTCAACAGGCAGGAGAGCGGCAGCCACCATCCTCCGGCAGTCTGACGGCTTCGCACACAAGCCCGCTTCTTTGCGGCTTCGTTCTTCGCTACTTTCAAGCAACCGCGATCTCTGCTTCTTGGAGGCGAAGAAGCGGCTAATTCGCGCACAGCTCGTGGAGCACAGATGCTCAAAAGCAGCAAAGCTGGAGAGCCTGGCTCAGCTTCACTAGTGTGCAATTGACTGACTGCGAAAAACAAAGCAGCAGAGCACCGGGCTTCTGGGCGCTGTGAAGGCAATTGCCAAAACCAGGCAGCTGCTCCTTCCCAAGCACAGTCAGCTGCCTATGTTCTTGCTTGTCGACAAACTCACCGCTGCCCTTCTTTTCAGCAGCTGCCACCGGCTTCTGTGCATCTCGGAGCCTCTGGGGATGAGCAAGACTTGCCAAGGCGGGACGCATCAGGACCAAGTAAAAACCCAGGCAAGTTGTCCCGGAACGCTTTCCATTCGCTTGCCGAGAGTGAATTCAACAGGCAGGAGAGCGGCAGCCACCATCCTCCGGCAGTCTGAAGGCTTCGCACACAAGCCCGCTTCTTTGTGGCTTCGTTCTTCGCCTCTTCCAATCAACCGCGATCTCTGCCTCTCGGAGGCGAAGAAGCGGCTAATTCGCGCACAGCTCAGAAGAGCGCCAGCGGAGTGCTCCGGAGCGCCGCTTCTGCCGAAAGACGCCGGGAACCGGCACTTCCCTCCGGATACCTCCGGAGCCGCGTCTTCTGCTTCTCTAGTCGTCTCTATCTTGCCAAAAAGCTTTCCACCTCCATTTGGCAAGTGGAGAGCGTACCTGCACAGCACACTAACCGCGGTTTACAAAGAAATAGGATTTGCTGCACATTCCAAGGACACGGCTCTTTCCGAGGCAATCTGCAACCTGCTGTCGGATGGAAGTGCTCTCTGCCCTCTCCTGCCCAGCCCTATGTACTAGCGGGCATTTTCCAGCCTGGGCGAGGCAAACAACCTCGAGAGATGTCACAGAACATAAGTGGAGCACAGATGCTAAAAAGCAGCAAAGCTGAAGAGCCTGGCTCAGCTTCACTAGTGTGCAATTGACTGACTGCGAAAAACAAAGCGGCAGAGCACCGGGCTTCTGGGCGCTGTGAAGGCATTTGCCAAAAGCAGGCAGCTGCTCCTTCCCAAGCACAGTCAGCTGCCTATGTTCTTGCTTGTCGACAAACTCACCGCTGCCCTTCTTTTCAGCAGCTGCCACCATGTTCTGTGCATCTCGGAGCCTCTGGCGACGAGCAAGACTTGCCAAGGTGGGACGCATCAGGACCAAGTAAAAACCCAGGCAAGTTGTCCCGGAACGCTTTCCATTCGCTTGCCGAGAGTGAATTCAACAGGCAGGAGAGCGGTAGCCACCGTCCTCCAGCAGTCTGAAGGCTTCGCACACAAGCCCGCTTCTTTGCGGCTTCGTTCTTCGCCTCTTCCAAGCAACCGCGATCTCTGCCTCTCGGAGGCGAAGAAGCGGCTAGTTCGCGCACAGATCATTAGAGCGGCCACAATGCACTCTGGAGCGCCGCTTCTGCCGAAAGACACCAAGAGCCAGCACTTGGCTTCCGATAGCTTCGAAGCCGCGCCTTCTGCTTCTCTAGTCGTCTCTATCTTAGCCAAAAAGCTTTCCACCTCCATTTGGTAAGCGGAGAGCGTACCTGCACAGCACACTAACGCCGGTTTGCAAAGAAAGAGGATTTGCTGCACATTCCAAGGACACGGCTCTTTCCGAGGCAATCTGCAACCTGCTGTCAGATGGAAGTGCTCTCTGCCCTCTCCTGCCCAGCTCTAGGTACTAGCGGGCACTTTCCAGCCCGGGCGAGGCAAAAAACCTCGAGAGATGTCACAGAACATAAGTGGAGCACAGATGCTCAAAAGCAGCAAAGCTGAAAAGCCTGGCTCAGCTTCACTAGTGTGCAATTGACTGATTGTGAAAAACAAAGCAGCAGAGCACCGGGCTTCTGGGCGCTGTGAAGGCATTTGCCAAAAGCAGGCAGCTGCTCCTTCCCAAGCACAGTCAGCTGCCTATGTTCTTGCTTGTCGACAAACTCACCGCTGCCCTTCTTTTCAGCAGCTGCCACTGTGTTCTGGGCATTTCGGAGCCTCTGGGGACGAGCGAGACTTGCCAAGGTGGGACGCATCAGGACGAAGTGAAAACCCAGGCAAGTTTTCCTGGAACGCTTTCCATTCGCTTGCCGAGAGTGAATTCAACAGGCAGGAGAGCGGTAGCCACCGTCCTCCAGCAGTCTGAAGGCTTCGCACACAAGCCCGCTTCTTTGCGGCTTCGTTCTTCGCCTCTTCCAAGCAACCGCGATCTCTGCCTCTCGGAGGCGAAGAAGCGGCTAGTTCGCGCACAGATCATTAGAGCGGCCAAAATGCACTCTGGAGCGCCGCTTCTGCCGAAAGACACCAAGAGCCAGCACTTGGCTTCCGATAGCTTCGAAGCCGCGCCTTCTGCTTCTCTAGTCGTCTCTATCTTAGCCAAAAAGCTTTCCACCTCCATTTGGCAAGGAGAAAGTGTACCAGCACTGCACACTAACACCGGGTTTCAATGGAATTGAATTTGCTGCACATGCCAAGGACACGGCTCTTTCCGAGGCAATCTGCAACCTGCTGTCAGATGGAAGTGCTCTCTGTCCTCTCCTGCCCAGCTCTATGCACTAGCGGGCACTTTCCAGCCTGGGCGAGGCAAACAACCTCGAGAGATGTCACAGAGCATAAGTGGAGCACAGATGCTCAAAAGCAGCAAAGCTGGAGAGCCTGGCTCAGCTTCACTAGTGTGCAATTGACTGACTGCGAAAAACAAAGCAGCAGAGCACCGGGCTTCTGGGCGCTGTGAAGGCAATTGCCAAAACCAGGCAGCTGCTCCTTCCCAAGCACAGTCAGCTTCCTATATTCTGGCTTGTTTACAAACTCACCGCTGCCCTTCTTTTCAGCAGCTGCCACCGGCTTCTGTGCATCTCGGAGCCTCTGGGGATGAGCAAGACTTGCCAAGGCGGGACGCATCAGGACCAAGTAAAAACCCAGGCAAGTTGTCCCGGAACGCTTTCCATTCGCTTGCCGAGAGTGAATTCAACAGGCAGGAGAGCGGCAGCCACCATCCTCCGGCAGTCTGAAGGCTTCGCACACAAGCCCGCTTCTTTGTGGCTTCGTTCTTCGCCTCTTCCTAGTTACCAAAATCTCTGGCTCTCGGAGGCGAAGATGTGGCTAATTCGCGCACAGATCATTAGAGCGGCCGCGGTGCACTCTGGAGCGCCGCTTCTGCCGAAAGACGCCGAGAGCCAGCACTTGGCTTCCGATAGCTTTGGAGTCGCGTCTTCTGCTTCTCTAGTCGTCTCTATCTTCGCAACAAGCTTTCCACCTCCATTTGGCAAGGGGAGAGTGTACCAGCACTGCACACTAAGCCCGGGTTGCCAAGAAATTGGATTTGCTGCACATTCCAAGGACACGTCTCTTTCCGAGGCAACCTGCAACACGCAGTCAAATGGAAGTGCTCTCTGCCCTCTCCTGCCCAGCTCTATGTACTAGCAGGCACTTTCCAGCCTGGCCAAGGCAAAAAACCTCGAGACATGTCACAGAGCATAAGTGGAGCAGAGATGCTCAAAAGCAGCAAAGCTGAAGAGCCTGGCTCAGCTTCACTAGTGTGCAATTCACAGACTGGGCAAAACAAAGCAGCAGATCACTGGGCTTTGTGCGATGTGAAGGCAATTGCCAAAACCAGGCAGCTGCTCCTCCCCAAGCACAGTCAGCTGCCTATGTTCTTGCTTGTCGACAAACTCACCGCTGCCCTTCTTTTCAGCAGCTGCCACCGTGTTCTGTGCATTTCGGAGCCTCAGGGGACGAGCAAGACGTGCCAAGGCAGGACGCATAAGGACTAAGTAAAAACCCAGGCATGTTGCCCTGGAATGCTTTCCATTCGCTTGCCGAGAGTGAATTCAACAGGCAGGAGATCGGCAGCCACCGACCTCCAGCAGTCTGAAGGCTTCGCACACAAGCCCGCTTCGTCGCGGCTTCCTTCTTCGCTTCTTCCTAGCAACCGCGATCTCTGCCTCTCGGAGGCGAAGAAGCGTCTGGTTCGCGCACAGATCATTAGAGCGGCAGCGGCGCACTCCAGAGGGCCGCTTCTGCCGAAAGAGGCCGGGAACCGGCATTTCCGATCGCTTCGGAGCCGCGTCTTCTGCTTCTCTAGTCGTCTCTCTCTTAGCAAAAAGCTTTCCACTTCCATTTGGCAAGGGGAGAGTGTACCTGCACAGCACCCTAACCCCGGTTTGCAAAGAAATAGGATTTTCTGAACATTCCAAGGACACGGCTCTTTCCGAGGAAACCTGCAGCCTGCTGTCGGATGGAAGTGCTCTCTGTCCTCTCCTGCCCAGCTCTATGCACTAGCGGGCACTTTCCAGCCTGGCCAAGGCAAACAACCTCGAGACATGTCACAGAGCATAAGTGGAGCAGAGATGCTAAACAGCAGCAAAGCTGAAGAGCCTGGCTCAGCTTCAGTAGTGTGCATTTCACTGACTGGGAAAAACAAAGCAGCACAGCACCGGGCTTCTGTGCCTGTGAAGGCAATTGCAAAAACGTGGCAGCTGCTCCTTCCCAAGCACAGTCAGCTGCCTATGTTCTTGCTTGTCGACAAACTCACCGCTGCCCTTCTTTTCAGCAGCTGCCACCGTGTTCTGTGCATCTCGGAGCCTCTGGGGACGAGCAAGACTTGCCAAGGCGGGACGCATCAGGACTAAGTAAAAACCCAGGCAAGTTGTCCCGGAACGCTTTCCATTCGCTTGCCGAGAGTGAATTCAACAGGCAGGAGAGCGGCAGCCACCGTCCTCCAGCAGTCTGAAGGCTTCGCACACAAGCCCGCTTCTTTGCGGCTTCGTTCTTCGCCTCTTCCAATCAACCGCGATCTCTGCCTCTCGGAGGCGAAGAAGCGGCTAATTCGCGCACAGCTCAGAAGAGCGCCAGCGGAGTGCTCCGGAGCGCCGCTTCTGCCGAAAGACGCCGGGAACCGGCACTTCCCTCCGGATACCTCCGGAGCCGCGTCTTCTGCTTCTCTAGTCGTCTCTATCTTAGCGAAAAGCTTTCCCACTCCATTTGGCAAGCGGAGAGCGTACCTGCACAGCACACTAACCGCGGCTTACAAAGAAATAGGATTTGCTGCACATTCCAAGGACACGGCTCTTTCCAAGGCAATCTGCAACCTGCTGTCGGATGGAAGTGCTCTCTGCCCTCTCCTGCCCAGCTCTAGGTACTAGCGGGCACTTTCCAGCCTGGGCGAGGCAAACAACCTCGAGAGATGTCACAGAGCATAAGTGGAGCACAGATGCTCAAAAGCAGCAAAGCTGGAGAGCCTGGCTCAGCTTCACTAGTGTGCAATTGACTGACTGCGAAAAACAAAGCAGCAGATCACTGGGCTCTGTGCGATGTGAAGGCAATTGCCAAAACCAGGCAGCTGCTCCTCCCCAAGCACAGTCAGCTGCCTATGTTCTTGCTTGTCGACAAACTCACCGCTGCCCTTCTTTTCAGCAGCTGCCACCGTGTTCTGTGCATTTCGGAGACTCAGGGGACGAGCAAGACGTGCCAAGGCGGGACGCATAAGGACTAAGTAAAAACCCAGGCATGTTGCCCTGGAATGCTTTCCATTCGCTTGCCGAGAGTGAATTCAACAGGCAGGAGATCGGCAGCCACCGACCGCCAGCAGTCTGAAGGCTTCGCACACAAGCCCGCTTCTTCGCGGCTTCCTTCTTCGCCTCTTCCTAGCTATCGCGATCTCTGCCTCTCGGAGGCGAAGAAGCGTCTGGTTCGCGCACAGATCATTAGAGCGCCAGCGGCGCACTCCAGAGGGCCGCTTCTGCCGAAAGAGGCCGGGAACCGGCACTTCCGATCGCTTCGGAGCCGCGTCTTCTGCTTCTCTAGTCGTCTCTATCTTAGCGAAAAGCTTTCCCACTCCATTTGGCAAGCGGAGAGTGTACCTGCACAGCACACTAACCCCGGGTTGCCAAGAAATTGGATTTGCTGCACATTCCAAGGACACGGCACTTTCCGAGGCAATCTGCAACCTGTTGTCAGAATGAAGTGCTGTCTGCCCTCTCCTGCCCAGCTCTAGGTACTAGCGGGCACTTTCCAGCCTGGGCGAGGCAAACAATCCCGAGAGATGTTACAGAGCATAAGTGGAGCACAGATGCTCAAAAGCAGCAAAGCTGAAGAGCCTGGCTCAGCTTCACTAGTGTGCAATTGACTGACTGCGAAAAACAAAGCAGCAGAGCACCGGGCTTCTGGGCGCTGTGAAGGCATTTGCCAAAAGCAGGCAGCTGCTCCTTCCCAAGCACAGTCAGCTGCCTATGTTCTTGCTCGTCGACAAACTCACCGCTGACCTTCTTTTCAGCAGCTGCCACCGTGTTCTGTGCATTTCGGAGCCTCAGGGGACGAGCAAGACTTGCCAAGGCGGGACGCATCAGGACGAAGTAAAAACCCAGGCAAGTTGTCCTGGAACGCTTTCCATTCGCTTGCCGAGAGTGAATTCAACAGGCAGGAGAGCGGCAGCCACCATCCTCCGGCAGTCTGACGGCTTCGCACACAAGCCCGATTCTTTGCGGCTTCGTTCTTCGCTACTTTCAAGCAACCGCGATCTCTGCTTCTTGGAGGCGAAGAAGCGGCTAATTCGCGCACAGCTCAGTAGATCGGCAGCGGTGCGCTCCGAAGCGCCGCTTCTGCCGAAAGACGCCGGGAACTGGCACTTCCCTCCGGATACCTCCGGAGCCGCGTCTTCTGCTTCTCTAGTCGTCTCTATCTTAGCGAAAAGCTTTCCCACTCCATTTGGCAAGGGGAGAGTGTACCTGCACTGCACACTAACCGCGGTTTGCAAAGCAAGAAGATTTGCTGCACATTCCAAGGACACGGCTCTTTCCGAGGCAATCTGCAACCTGCTGTCAGATGGAAGTGCTCTCTGCCCTCTCCTGCCCAGCTCTAGGTACTAGCGGGCACTTTCCAGCCTGGGCGAGGCAAACAACCTCGAGAGATGTCACAGAGCATAAGTGGAGCACAGATGCTCAAAAGCAGCAAAGCTGGAGAGCCTGGCTCAGCTTCACTAGTGTGCAATTGACTGACTGCGAAAAACAAAGCAGCAGAGCACCGGGCTTCTGGGCGCTGTGAAGGCAATTGCCAAAACCAGGCAGCTGCTCCTTCCCAAGCACAGTCAGCTGCCTATGTTCTTGCTTGTCGACAAACTCACCGCTGCCCTTCTTTTCAGCAGCTGCCACCGTGTTCTGTGCATCTCGGAGCCTCTGGGGACGAGCAAGACTTGCCAAGGCGGGACGCATCAGGACTAAGTAAAAACCCAGGCAAGTTGTCCCGGAACGCTTTCCATTCGCTTGCCGAGAGTGAATTCAACAGGCAGGAGAGCGGCAGCCACCGTCCTCCAGCAGTCTGAAGGCTTCGCACACAAGCCCGCTTCTTTGCGGCTTCGTTCTTCGCCTCTTCCAATCAACCGCGATCTCTGCCTCTCGGAGGCGAAGAAGCGGCTAATTCGCGCACAGCTCAGAAGAGCGCCAGCGGAGTGCTCCGGAGCGCCGCTTCTGCCGAAAGACGCCGGGAACCGGCACTTCCCTCCGGATACCTCCGGAGCCGCGTCTTCTGCTTCTCTAGTCGTCTCTATCTTAGCGAAAAGCTTTCCCACTCCATTTGGCAAGCGGAGAGCGTACCTGCACAGCACACTAACCGCGGCTTACAAAGAAATAGGATTTGCTGCACATTCCAAGGACACGGCTCTTTCCAAGGCAATCTGCAACCTGCTGTCGGATGGAAGTGCTCTCTGCCCTCTCCTGCCCAGCTCTAGGTACTAGCGGGCACTTTCCAGCCTGGGCGAGGCAAACAACCTCGAGAGATGTCACAGAGCATAAGTGGAGCACAGATGCTCAAAAGCAGCAAAGCTGGAGAGCCTGGCTCAGCTTCACTAGTGTGCAATTGACTGACTGCGAAAAACAAAGCAGCAGATCACTGGGCTCTGTGCGATGTGAAGGCAATTGCCAAAACCAGGCAGCTGCTCCTCCCCAAGCACAGTCAGCTGCCTATGTTCTTGCTTGTCGACAAACTCACCGCTGCCCTTCTTTTCAGCAGCTGCCACCGTGTTCTGTGCATTTCGGAGACTCAGGGGACGAGCAAGACGTGCCAAGGCGGGACGCATAAGGACTAAGTAAAAACCCAGGCATGTTGCCCTGGAATGCTTTCCATTCGCTTGCCGAGAGTGAATTCAACAGGCAGGAGATCGGCAGCCACCGACCGCCAGCAGTCTGAAGGCTTCGCACACAAGCCCGCTTCTTCGCGGCTTCCTTCTTCGCCTCTTCCTAGCTATCGCGATCTCTGCCTCTCGGAGGCGAAGAAGCGTCTGGTTCGCGCACAGATCATTAGAGCGCCAGCGGCGCACTCCAGAGGGCCGCTTCTGCCGAAAGAGGCCGGGAACCGGCACTTCCGATCGCTTCGGAGCCGCGTCTTCTGCTTCTCTAGTCGTCTCTATCTTAGCGAAAAGCTTTCCCACTCCATTTGGCAAGCGGAGAGTGTACCTGCACAGCACACTAACCCCGGGTTGCCAAGAAATTGGATTTGCTGCACATTCCAAGGACACGGCTCTTTCCGAGGCAATCTGCAACCTGCTGTCAGAATGAAGTGCTGTCTGCCCTCTCCTGCCCAGCTCTAGGTACTAGCGGGCACTTTCCAGCCTGGGCGAGGCAAACAACCTCGAGAGATGTCACAGAGCATAAGTGGAGCACAGATGCTCAAAAGCAGCAAAGCTGGAGAGCCTGGCTCAGCTTCACTAGTGTGCAATTGACTGACTGCGAAAAACAAAGCAGCAGAGCACCGGGCTTCTGGGCGCTGTGAAGGCAATTGCCAAAACCAGGCAGCTGCTCCTTCCCAAGCACAGTCAGCTGCCTATGTTCTTGCTTGTCGACAAACTCACCGCTGCCCTTCTTTTCAGCAGCTGCCACCGTGTTCTGTGCATATCGGAGCCTCTGGCGACGAGCAAGACTTGCGAAGGTGGGACGCATCAGGACGAAGTAAAACCCCAGGCAAGTTGTCCCGGAACGCTTTCCATTCGCTTGCCGAGAGTGAATTCAACAGGCAGGAGAGCGGCAGCCACCATCCTCCAGGAGTCTGAAGGCTTCGCACACAAGCCCGCTTTTTTGCGGCTTCGTTCTTCGCCTCTTCCAATCAACCGCGATCTCTGCCTCTCGGAGGCGAAGAAGCGGCTAGTTCGCGCACAGCTCAGTAGAGCGCCAGCGGAGTGCTCCGGAGCGCCACTTCTGCCGAAAGACGCCGGGAACCGGCACTTCCCTCCGGATACCTCCGGAGCCGCGCTTCTGCTTCTCGAGTCGTCTCTATCTTAGCGAAAAGCTTTCCCACTCCATTTGGCAAGCGGAGAGTGTACCTGCACAGCACACTAACCCCGGGTTGCCAAGAAATTGGATTTGCTGCACATTCCAAGGACACGGCTCTTTCCGAGGCAATCTGCAACCTGCTGTCAGAATGAAGTGCTGTCTGCCCTCTCCTGCCCAGCTCTATTTACTAGCGGGCACTTTCCAGCCTGGGCGAGGCAAACAACCCCGAGAGATGTTACAGAGCATAAGTGGAGCACAGATGCTCAAAAGCAGCAAAGCTGAAGAGCCTGGCTCAGCTTCACTAGTGTGCAAATGACTGACTGCGAAAAACAAAGCAGCAGAGCACCGGGCTTCTGGGCGCTGTGAAGGCATTTGCCAAAAGCAGGCAGCTGCTCCTTCCCAAGCACAGTCAGCTGCCTATGTTCTTGCTTGTCGACAAACTCACCGCTGCCCTTCTTTTCAGCAGCTGCCACCGTGTTCTGTGCATCTCGGAGCCTCTGGGGACGAGCAAGACTTGCCAAGGCGGGACGCATCAGGACGAAGTAAAAACCCAGGCAAGTTTTCCTGGAACGCTTTCCATTCGCTTGCCGAGAGTGAATTCAACAGGCAGGAGAGCGGCAGCCACCATCCTCCGGCAGTCTGACGGCTTCGCACACAAGCCCGCTTCTTTGCGGCTTCGTTCTTCGCCTCTTTCAAGCAACCGCGATCTCTGCTTCTCGGAGGCGAAGAAGCGGCTAATTCGTGCACAGCTCAGAAGAGCGCCAGCGGAGTGCTCCGGAGCGCCGCTTCTGCCGAAAGACGCCGGGAACCGGCACTTCCCTCCGGATACCTCCGGAGCCGCGTCTTCTGCTTCTCTAGTCGTCTCTATCTTAGCGAAAAGCTTTCCCACTCCATTTGGCAAGCGGAGAGCGTACCTGCACAGCACACTAACCGCGGTTTGCAAAGAAATAGGATTTGCTGCACATTCCAAGGACACGGCTCTTTCCGAGGCAATCTGCAACCTGCTGTCGGATGGAAGTGCTCTCTGCCCTCTCCTGCCCAGCTCTAGGTACTAGCGGGCACTTTCCAGCCTGGGCGAGGCAAACAACCTCGAGAGATGTCACAGAGCATAAGTGGAGCACAGATGCTCAAAAGCAGCAAAGCTGGAGAGCCTGGCTCAGCTTCACTAGTGTGCAATTGACTGACTGCGAAAAACAAAGCAGCAGATCACTGGGCTCTGTGCGATGTGAAGGCAATTGCCAAAACCAGGCAGCTGCTCCTCCCCAAGCACAGTCAGCTGCCTATGTTCTTGCTTGTCGACAAACTCACCGCTGCCCTTCTTTTCAGCAGCTGCCACCGTGTTCTGTGCATTTCGGAGACTCAGGGGACGAGCAAGACGTGCCAAGGCGGGACGCATAAGGACTAAGTAAAAACCCAGGCATGTTGCCCTGGAATGCTTTCCATTCGCTTGCCGAGAGTGAATTCAACAGGCAGGAGATCGGCAGCCACCGACCTCCAGCAGTCTGAAGGCTTCGCACACAAGCCCGCTTCTTCGCGGCTTCCTTTTTCGCCTCTTCCTAGCTATCGCGATCTCTGCCTCTCGGAGGCGAAGAAGCGTCTGGTTCGCGCACAGATCATTAGAGCGCCAGCGGCGCACTCCAGAGGGCCGCTTCTGCCGAAAGAGGCCGGGAACCGGCACTTCCGATCGCTTCGGAGCCGCGTCTTCTGCTTCTCTAGTCGTCTCTATCTTAGCGAAAAGCTTTCCCACTCCATTTGGCAAGCGGAGAGTGTACCTGCACAGCACACTAACCCCGGGTTGCCAAGAAATTGGATTTGCTGCACATTCCAAGGACACGGCACTTTCCGAGGCAATCTGCAACCTGTTGTCAGAATGAAGTGCTGTCTGCCCTCTCCTGCCCAGCTCTAGGTACTAGCGGGCACTTTCCAGCCTGGGCGAGGCAAACAATCCCGAGAGATGTTACAGAGCATAAGTGGAGCACAGATGCTCAAAAGCAGCAAAGCTGAAGAGCCTGGCTCAGCTTCACTAGTGTGCAATTGACTGACTGCGAAAAACAAAGCAGCAGAGCACCGGGCTTCTGGGCGCTGTGAAGGCATTTGCCAAAAGCAGGCAGCTGCTCCTTCCCAAGCACAGTCAGCTGCCTATGTTCTTGCTCGTCGACAAACTCACCGCTGACCTTCTTTTCAGCAGCTGCCACCGTGTTCTGTGCATTTCGGAGCCTCAGGGGACGAGCAAGACTTGCCAAGGCGGGACGCATCAGGACGAAGTAAAAACCCAGGCAAGTTGTCCTGGAACGCTTTCCATTCGCTTGCCGAGAGTGAATTCAACAGGCAGGAGAGCGGCAGCCACCATCCTCCGGCAGTCTGACGGCTTCGCACACAAGCCCGATTCTTTGCGGCTTCGTTCTTCGCTACTTTCAAGCAACCGCGATCTCTGCTTCTTGGAGGCGAAGAAGCGGCTAATTCGCGCACAGCTCAGTAGATCGGCAGCGGTGCGCTCCGAAGCGCCGCTTCTGCCGAAAGACGCCGGGAACTGGCACTTCCCTCCGGATACCTCCGGAGCCGCGTCTTCTGCTTCTCTAGTCGTCTCTATCTTAGCGAAAAGCTTTCCCACTCCATTTGGCAAGGGGAGAGTGTACCTGCACTGCACACTAACCGCGGTTTGCAAAGCAAGAAGATTTGCTGCACATTCCAAGGACACGGCTCTTTCCGAGGCAATCTGCAACCTGCTGTCAGATGGAAGTGCTCTCTGCCCTCTCCTGCCCAGCTCTAGGTACTAGCGGGCACTTTCCAGCCTGGGCGAGGCAAACAACCTCGAGAGATGTCACAGAGCATAAGTGGAGCACAGATGCTCAAAAGCAGCAAAGCTGGAGAGCCTGGCTCAGCTTCACTAGTGTGCAATTGACTGACTGCGAAAAACAAAGCAGCAGAGCACCGGGCTTCTGGGCGCTGTGAAGGCAATTGCCAAAACCAGGCAGCTGCTCCTTCCCAAGCACAGTCAGCTGCCTATGTTCTTGCTTGTCGACAAACTCACCGCTGCCCTTCTTTTCAGCAGCTGCCACCGTGTTCTGTGCATATCGGAGCCTCTGGCGACGAGCAAGACTTGCGAAGGTGGGACGCACCAGGACGAAGTAAAAACCCAGGCAAGTTGTCCTGGAACGCTTTCCATTCGCTTGCCGAGAGTGAATTCAACAGGCAGGAGAGCGGCAGCCACCGTCCTCTGGCAGTCTGAAGGCTTCGCACACAAGCCCGCTTCTTTGCGGCTTCGTTCTTCGCCTCTTCCAAGCAACCGCGATCTCTGCCTCTCGGAGGCGAAGAAGCGGCTAGTTCGCGCACAGCTCAGTAGAGCGGCAGCGGAGTGCTCCGGAGCGCCGCTTCTGCCGAAAGACGCCGGGAACCGGCACTTCCCTCCGGATACCTCCGGAGCCGCGTCTTCTGCTTCTCTAGTCGTCTCTATCTTAGCGAAAAGCTTTCCCACTCCATTTGGTAAGCGGAGAGCGTACCTGCACAGCACACTAACGCCGGTTTGCAAAGAAAGAGGATTTGCTGCAGATTCCAAGGACACGGCTCTTTCCGAGGCAATCTGCAACCTGATGTCAGATGGAAGTGCTCTCTGCCCTCTCCTGCCCAGCTCTAGGTACTAGCGGGCACTTTCCAGCCCGGGCGAGGCAAAAAACCTCGAGAGATGTCACAGAACATAAGTGGAGCACAGATGCTAAAAAGCAGCAAAGCTGAAAAGCCTGGCTCAGCTTCACTAGTGTGCAATTGACTGATTGTGAAAAACAAAGCAGCAGAGCACCGGGCTTCTGGGCGCTGTGAAGGCATTTGCCAAAAGCAGGCAGCTGCTCCTTCCCAAGCACAGTCAGCTGCCTATGTTCTTGCTTGTCGACAAACTCACCGCTGCCCTTCTTTTCAGCAGCTGCCACTGTGTTCTGGGCATTTCGGAGCCTCTGGGGACGAGCGAGACTTGCCAAGGTAGGACGCATAAGGACGAAGTGAAAACCCAGGCAAGTTTTCCTGGAACGCTTTCCATTCGCTTGCCGAGAGTGAATTCAACAGGCAGGAGAGAGATAGCCACCGTCCTCCAGCAGTCTGAAGGCTTCGCACACAAGCCCGCTTCTTTGCGGCTTCGTTCTTCGCCTCTTCCAAGCAACCGTGATCTCTGCCTCTCGGAGGCGAAGAAGCGGCTAGTTCGCGCACAGATCATTAGAGCGGCCGCAGTGCACTCTGGAGCGCCGCTTCTGCCGAAAGACACCAAGAGCCAGCACTTGGCTTCCGATAGCTTCGAAGCTGCGCCTTCTGCTTCTCTAGTCGTCTCTATCTTGCCAAAAAGCTTTCCACCTCCATTTGGCAAGGAGAAAGTGTACCAGCACTGCACACTAAAACCGGGTTTCAATGGAATTGAATTTGCTGCACATTCCAAGGACACGGCTCTTTCCGAGGCAATCTGCAACCTGCTGTCAGATGGAAGTGCTCTCTGTCCTCTCCTGCCCAGCTCTATGCACTAGCGGGCACTTTCCAGCCTGGCCAAGGCAAACAACCTCGAGACATGTCACAGAGCATAAGTGGAGCAGAGATGCTAAACAGCAGCAAAGCTGAAGAGCCTGGCTCAGCTTCAGTAGTGTGCATTTCACTGACTGGGAAAAACAAAGCAGCACAGCACCGGGCTTCTGTGCCTGTGAAGGCAATTGCAAAAACATGGCAGCTGCTCCTTCACAAGTATAGTCAGCTTCCTATATTCTGGCTTGTTTACAAACTCACCGCTGCCCTTCTTTTCAGCAGCTGCCACCGTGTTCTGTGCATTTCGGAGCCTCAGGGGACGAGCAAGACTTGCCAAGGTGGGACGCATCAGGACTAAGTAAAAATCCAGGCAAGTTGTCCTGGAATGCTTTCCATTCGCTTGCCAAGAGTGAATTCAACAGGCAGGAGAGCGGCAGCCACCGTCCTCCAGCAGTCTGAAGGCTTCACACACAAGCCCACTTCTTTGCGGCTTCCTTCTCCGCCTCTTCCTAGTTACCAAAATCTCTGGCTCTCGGAGGCGAAGATGCGGCTAGTTCGCGCACAGATCATTAGAGCGGCCGCGGTTCACTCTGGAGCGCCGCTTCTGCCGAAAGACGCCGAGAGCCAGCACATGGCTTCCGATAGCTTTGGAGTCGCGTCTTCTGCTTCTCTAGTCGTCTCTATCTTCGCAACAAGCTTTCCACCTCTATTTGGCAAGGGGAGAGTGTACCAGCACTGCACACTAAGCCCGGGTTGCCAAGAAATTGGATTTGCTGCACATTCCAAAGACACGTCTCTTTCCGAGGCAACCTGCAACACGCAGTCAAATGGAAGTGCTCTCTGCCCTCTCCTGCCCAGCTCTATGTACTAGCAGGCACTTTCCAGCCTGGCCAAGGCAAAAAACCTCGAGACATGTCACAGAGCATAAGTGGAGCAGAGATGCTCAAAAGCAGCAAAGCTGAAGAGCCTGGCTCAGCTTCACTAGTGTGCAATTCACAGACTGGGCAAAACAAAGCAGCAGATCACTGGGCTCTGTGCGATGTGAAGGCAATTGCCAAAACCAGGCAGCTGCTCCTCCCCAAGCACAGTCAGCTGCCTATGTTCTTGCTTGTCGACAAATTCACCGCTGCCCTTCTTTTCAGCAGCTGCCACCGTGTTCTGTGCATTTCGGAGCCTCAGGGGACGAGCAAGACGTGCCAAGGTGGGACGCATAAGGACTAAGTAAAAACCCAGGCATGTCGCCCTGGAATGCTTTCCATTCGCTTGCCGAGAGTGAATTCAACAGGCAGGAGATCGGCAGCCACCGACCTCCAGCAGTCTGAAGGCTTCGCACACAAGCCCGCTTCTTCGCGGCTTCCTTCTTCGCCTCTTCCTAGCTATCGCGATCTCTGCCTCTCGGAGGCGAAGAAGCGTCTGGTTCGCGCACAGCTCAGTAGAGCGCCAGCAGAGCGCTCCGGAGCGCCACTTCTGCCGAAAGACGCCGGGAACCGGCACTTCCCTCCGGATACCTCCGGAGCCGCGCTTCTGCTTCTCTAGTCGTCTCTATCTTAGCGAAAAGCTTTCCCACTCCATTTGGCAAGCGGAGAGTGTACCTGCACAGCGCACTAATCCCGGGTTGCCAAGAAATTGGATTTGCTGCACATTCCAAGGACACGGCTCTTTCCGAGGCAATCAGCAACCTGCTGTCAGAATGAAGTGCTCTCTGCCCTCTCCTGCCCAGCTCTATTTACTAGCGGGCACTTTCCAGCCTGGGCGAGGCAAACAACCCCGAGAGATGTTACAGAGCATAAGTGGAGCACAGATGCTCAAAAGCAGCAAAGCTGAAGAGCCTGGCTCAGCTTCACTAGTGTGCAATTGACTGATTGCGAAAAACAAAGCAGCAGAGCACCGGGCTTCTGGGCGCTGTGAAGGCATTTGCCAAAAGCAGGCAGCTGCTCCTTCCCAAGCACAGTCAGCTGCCTATGTTCTTGCTTGTCGACAAACTCACCGCTGCCCTTCTTTTCAGCAGCTGCCACCATGTTCTGTGCATCTTGGAGCCTCTCGCGACTAGCAAGACTTGCCAAGGTGGGACGCATCAGGACCAAGTAAAAACCCAGGCAAGTTATCCTGGAACGCTTTCCATTCTCTTGCCGAGAGTGAATTCAACAAGCAGGAGAGCGGCAGCCACCGTCCTCCAGCAGTCTGAAGGCTTCGCACACAAGCCCGCTTCTTTGCGGTTTCGTTCTTCGCCTCTTCCAAGCAACCGCGATCTCTGCCTCTCGGAGGCGAAGAAGCGGCTAGTTCGCGCACAGCTCAGTAGAGCGCCAGCAGAGCGCTCCGGAGCGCCACTTCTGCCGAAAGACGCCGGGAACCGGCACTTCCCTCCGGATACCTCCGGAGCCGCGCTTCTGCTTCTCTAGTCGTCTCTATCTTAGCGAAAAACTTTCCCACTCCATTTGGCAAGCGGAGAGTGTACCTGCACAGCACACTAACCGCGGTTTGCAAAGAAAGAGGATTTGCTGCACATTCCAAGGACACGGCTCTTTCTGAGGCAATCTGCAACCTGCTGTCAGATGGAAGTGCTCTCTGCCCTCTCCTGCCCAGCTCTAGGTACTAGCGGGCACTTTCCAGCCTGGGCGAGGCAAACAACCCCGAGAGATGTTACAGAGCATAAGTGGAGCACAGATGCTCAAAAGCAGCAAAGCTGAAGAGCCTGGCTCAGCTTCACTAGTGTGCAATTGACTGATTGTGAAAAACAAAGCAGCAGAGCACCGGGCTTCTGGGCGCTGTGAAGGCATTTGCCAAAATCAGGCAGCTGCTCCTTCCCAAGCACAGTCAGCTGCCTATGTTCTTGCTTGTCGACAAACTCACCGCTGCCCTTCTTTTCAGCAGCTGCCACTGTGTTCTGTGCATCTCGGAGCCTCTGGGGATGAGCAAGACTTGCCAAGGTGGGACGCATCAGGACGAAGTTAAAACCCAGGCAAGTTTTCCTGGAACGCTTTCCATTCTCTTTCCGAGAGTGAATTCAACAGGCAGGAGAGCGGCAGCCACCGTCCTCCAGCAGTCTGAAGGCTTCGCACACAAGCCCGCTTCTTTGCGGCTTCGTTCTTCGCCTCTTCCAAGCAACCGCGATCTCTGCCTCTCGGAGGCGAAGAAGCGGCTAGTTCGCGCACAGATCATTAGAGCGGCCGCAGTGCACTCTGGAGCGCCGCTTCTGCCGAAAGACACCAAGAGCCAGCACTTGGCTTCCGATAGCTTCGAAGCCGCGCCTTCTGCTTCTCTAGTCGTCTCTATCTTGCCAAAAAGCTTTCCACCTCCATTTGGCAAGGAGAAGGTGTACCAGCACTGCACACTAACACCGGGTTTCAAAGGAATTGAATTTGCTGCACATTCCAAGGACACGGCTCTTTCCGAGGCAATCTGCAACCTGCTGTCAGATGGAAGTGCTCTCTGTCCTCTCCTGCCCAGCTCTATGCACTAGCGGGCACTTTCCAGCCTGGCAAAGGCAAACAACCTCGAGGCATGTCACAGAGCATAAGTGGAGCACAGATGCTAAAAAGCAGCAAAGCGGAAGAGCCTGGCTCAGCTTCAGTAGTGTGCATTTCACTGACTGGGAAAAACAAAGCAGCACAGCACCGGGCTTCTGTGCCTGTGAAGGCAATTGCAAAAACGTGGCAGCTGCTCCTTCACAAGCATAGTCAGCTTCCTATATTCTGGCTTGTTTACAAACTCACCGCTGCCCTTCTTTTCAGCAGCTGCCACCGTGTTCTGTGCATTTCGGAGCCTCAGGGGACGAGCAAGACTTGCCAAGGTGGGACGCATCAGGACTAAGTAAAAATCCAGGCAAGTTGTCCTGGAATGCTTTCCATTCGCTTGCCAAGAGTGAATTCAACAGGCAGGAGAGCGGCAGCCACCGTCCTCCAGCAGTCTGAAGGCTTCAAACACAAGCCCACTTCTTTGCGGCTTCGTTCTCCGCCTCTTCCAAGCGACCGCGATCTCTGGCTCTCAGAGGCGAAGAAGCGGCTAGTTCACGCACAGATCATTAGAGCGGCCGCGGTGCACTCTGGAGCGCCGCTTCTGCCGAAAGACGCCGGGAGCCAGCACTTGGCTTCCGATAGCTTTGGAGTCACGTCTTCTGCTTCTCTAGTCGTCTCTATCTTAGCAAAAAGCTTTCCACTTCCATTTGGCAAGGAGAGAGTGTACCAGCACTGCGCACGAACCCCGGGTTGCCAAGAAATAGGATTTGCTGCACATTCCAAGGACACGGCTCTTTCCGAGGCAACCTGCAACACGCAGTCAAATGGAAGTGCTCTCTGCCCTCTCCTGCCCAGCTCTATGTACTAGCAGGCACTTTCCAGCCTGGCCAAGGCAAAAAACCTCGAGACATGTCACAGAGCATAAGTGGAGCAGAGATGCTCAGAAGCAGCAAAGCTGAAGAGCCTGGCTCAGCTTCACTAGTGTGCAATTCACAGACTGGGCAAAACAAAGCAGCAGATCACTGGGCTCTGTGCGATGTGAAGGCAATTGCCAAAAGCAGGCAGCTGCTCCCTCCCAAGCACAGTCAGCTGCCTATGTTCTTGCTTGCCGACAAACTCACCGCTGCCCTTCTTTTCAGCAGCTGCCACCGTGTTCTGTGCATTTCGGAGCCTCAGGGGACGAGCGAGACTTGTCAAGGTGGGACGCATAAGGACTAAGTAAAAATCCAGGCAAGTTGTCCTGGAATGCTTTCCATTCGCTTGCCGAGAGTGAATTCAACAGGCAGGAGATCGGCAGCCACCGACCTCCAGCAGTCGGAAGGCTTCGCACGCAAGCCCACTTCTTCGCGGCTTCCTTCTTCGCCTCTTCCTAGCTATCGCGATCTCTGCCTCTCGGAGGCGAAGAAGCGTCTGGTTCGCGCACAGATCATTAGAGCGGCAGCGGCGCACTCCGGAGCGCCGCTTCTGCTGAAAGAGGCCGGTAGCCAGCACTTCCGATCGCTTCGGAGCCGCGTCTTCTGCTTCTCTAGTCGTCTCTATCTTAGCAAAAAGCTTTCCACTTCCATTTGGCAAGGGGAGAGTGTACCAGCACTGCACCCTAACCCCGGTTTGCAAAGAAATTGGATTTTCTGAACATTCCAAGGACACGGCTCTTTCCGAGGAAACCTGCTGCCTGCTGTGAGATGGAAGTGCTCTCTGCCCTCTCCTGCCCAGCTCTAGGTACTAGCGAGCACTTTCCAGCCTGGGCGAGGCAAACAACCTCGAGAGATGTCACAGAACATAAGTGGAGCACTAATGCTAAAAAGCAGCAAAGCTGAAGAGCCTGGCTCAGCTTCACAAATGTGCAATTCACTGACTGCGAAAAACAAAGCAGGAGAGCACCGGGCTTCTGGGCGCTGGGAAGGCATTTGCCAAAAGCAGGCAGCTGCTCCTTCCCAAGCACAGTCAGCTGCCTATGTTCTTGCTTGTCGACAAACTCACCGCTGCCCTTCTTTTCAGCAGCTGCCACCGTCTTCTGTGCATCTCGGAGCCTCTGGGGACGAGCAAGACTTGCCAAGGTGGGACGAATCAGGACCAAGTAAAAATCCAGGCAAGTTGTCCTGGAACGCTTTCCATTCTCTTTCCGAGAGTGAATTCAACAGGCAGGAGAGCGGCAGCCACCGTCCTCCAGCAGTCTGAAGGCTTCGCACACAAGCCCGCTTCTTTGCGGCTTCGTTCTTCGCCTCTTCCAATCAACCGCGATCTCTGCCTCTCGGAGGCGAAGAAGCGGCTAGTTCGCGCACAGCTCAGTAGAGCGCCAGCGGAGTGCTCCGGAGCGCCGCTTCTGCCGAAAGACGCCGGGAACCGGCACTTCCCTCCGGATACCTCCGGAGCCGCGTCTTCTGCTTCTCTAGTCGTCTCTATCTTAGCGAAAAGCTTTCCCACTCCATTTGGCAAGCGGAGAGCGTACCTGCACAGCACACTAACCTCGGTTTGCAAAGAAAGAGGATTTGCTGCACATTCCAAGGACACGGCTCTTTCCGAGGCAATCTGCAACCTGCTGTCAGATGGAAGTGCTCTCTGCCCTCTCCTGCCCAGCCCTATGTACTAGCGGGCACTTTCCAGCCTGGGCGAGGCAAACAACCTCGAGAGATGTCACAGAGCATAAGTGGAGCACAGATGCTCAAAAGCAGCAAAGCTGAAGAGCCTGGCTCAGCTTCACTAGTGTGCAATTCACTGACTGCGAAAAACAAAGCAGCAGAGCACCGGGCTTCTGGGCGCTGTGGAGGCAATTGCCAAAACCAGGCAGCTGCTCCTTCCCAAGCACAGTCAGCTGCCTATGTTCTTGCTTGTCAACAAACTTACCGCTGCCCTTCTTTTCAGCAGCTGCCACCGTGTTCTGTGCATTTCGGAGCCTCTGGCAACGAGCAAGACTTGCCAAGGCGGGACGCATCAGGACGAAGTAAAAACCCAGGCAAGTTGTCCTGGAACACTTTCCATTCGCTTGCCGAGAGTGAATTCAAGAGGCAGGAGAGCGGCAGCCACCGTCCTCCAGCAGTCTGAAGGCTTCGCACACAAGCCCGCTTCTTTGCGGCTTCGTTCTTCGCCTCTTCCAATCAACCGCGATCTCTGCCTCTCGGAGGCGAAGAAGCGGCTAGTTCGCGCACAGCTCAGTAGAGCGGCAGTGGAGTGCTCCGGAGCGCCGCTTCTGCCGAAAGACGCTGGGAACCGGCACTTCCCTCCGGATACCTCCGGACCCGCGTCTTCTGCTTCTCTAGTCGTCTCTATCTTAGCGAAAAGCTTTCCCACTCCATTTGGTAAGCGGAGAGCGTACCTGCACAGCACACTAACCGCGGTTTGCAAAGAAAGAGGATTTGCTGCAGATTCCAAGGACACGGCTCTTTCCGAGGCAATCTGCAACCTGCTGTCAGATGGAAGTGCTCTCTGCCCTCTCCTGCCCAGCTCTATGTACTAGCGGGCACTTTCCAGCCCGGGCGAGGCAAAAAACCTCGAGAGATGTCACAGAGCATAAGTGGAGCACAGATGCTAAAAAGCAGCAAAGCTGAAGAGCCTGGCTCAGCTTCAGTAGTGTGCAATTGACTGATTGTGAAAAACAAAGCAGCAGAGCACCGGGCTTCTGGGCGCTGTGAAGGCATTTGCCAAAAGCAGGCAGCTGCTCCTTCCCAAGCACAGTCAGCTGCCTATGTTCTTGCTTGTCGACAAACTCACCGCTGCCCTTCTTTTCAGCAGCTGCCACTGTGTTCTGTGCATCTCGGAGCCTCTGGGGATGAGCAAGACTTGCCAAGGTGGGACGCATCAGGACGAAGTTAAAACCCAGGCAAGTTTTCCTGGAACGCTTTCCATTCTCTTTCCGAGAGTGAATTCAACAGGCAGGAGAGCGGCAGCCACCGTCCTCCAGCAGTCTGAAGGCTTCGCACACAAGCCCGCTTCTTTGCGGCTTCGTTCTTCGCCTCTTCCAAGCAACCGCGATCTCTGCCTCTCGGAGGCGAAGAAGCGGCTAGTTCGCGCACAGATCATTAGAGCGGCCGCAGTGCACTCTGGAGCGCCGCTTCTGCCGAAAGACACCAAGAGCCAGCACTTGGCTTCCGATAGCTTCGAAGCCGCGCCTTCTGCTTCTCTAGTCGTCTCTATCTTGCCAAAAAGCTTTCCACCTCCATTTGGCAAGGAGAAGGTGTACCAGCACTGCACACTAACACCGGGTTTCAAAGGAATTGAATTTGCTGCACATTCCAAGGACACGGCTCTTTCCGAGGCAATCTGCAACCTGCTGTCAGATGGAAGTGCTCTCTGTCCTCTCCTGCCCAGCTCTATGCACTAGCGGGCACTTTCCAGCCTGGCAAAGGCAAACAACCTCGAGGCATGTCACAGAGCATAAGTGGAGCACAGATGCTAAAAAGCAGCAAAGCGGAAGAGCCTGGCTCAGCTTCAGTAGTGTGCATTTCACTGACTGGGAAAAACAAAGCAGCACAGCACCGGGCTTCTGTGCCTGTGAAGGCAATTGCAAAAACGTGGCAGCTGCTCCTTCACAAGCATAGTCAGCTTCCTATATTCTGGCTTGTTTACAAACTCACCGCTGCCCTTCTTTTCAGCAGCTGCCACCGTGTTCTGTGCATTTCGGAGCCTCAGGGGACGAGCAAGACTTGCCAAGGTGGGACGCATCAGGACTAAGTAAAAATCCAGGCAAGTTGTCCTGGAATGCTTTCCATTCGCTTGCCAAGAGTGAATTCAACAGGCAGGAGAGCGGCAGCCACCGTCCTCCAGCAGTCTGAAGGCTTCAAACACAAGCCCACTTCTTTGCGGCTTCGTTCTCCGCCTCTTCCAAGCGACCGCGATCTCTGGCTCTCAGAGGCGAAGAAGCGGCTAGTTCACGCACAGATCATTAGAGCGGCCGCGGTGCACTCTGGAGCGCCGCTTCTGCCGAAAGACGCCGGGAGCCAGCACTTGGCTTCCGATAGCTTTGGAGTCACGTCTTCTGCTTCTCTAGTCGTCTCTATCTTAGCAAAAAGCTTTCCACTTCCATTTGGCAAGGAGAGAGTGTACCAGCACTGCACACGAACCCCGGGTTGCCAAGAAATAGGATTTGCTGCACATTCCAAGGACACGGCTCTTTCCGAGGCAACCTGCAACACGCAGTCAAATGGAAGTGCTCTCTGCCCTCTCCTGCCCAGCTCTATGTACTAGCAGGCACTTTCCAGCCTGGCCAAGGCAAAAAACCTCGAGACATGTCACAGAGCATAAGTGGAGCAGAGATGCTCAAAAGCAGCAAAGCTGAAGAGCCTGGCTCAGCTTCACTAGTGTGCAATTCACAGACTCGGCAAAACAAAGCAGCAGATCACTGGGCTCTGTGCGATGTGAAGGCAATTGCCAAAAGCAGGCAGCTGCTCCCTCCCAAGCACAGTCAGCTGCCTATGTTCTTGCTTGCCGACAAACTCACCGCTGCCCTTCTTTTCAGCAGCTGCCACCGTGTTCTGTGCATTTCGGAGCCTCAGGGGACGAGCGAGACTTGTCAAGGTGGGACGCATAAGGACTAAGTAAAAACCCAGGCAAGTTGCCCTGGAATGCTTTCCATTCGCTTGCCGAGAGTGAATTCAACAGGCAGGAGATCGGCAGCCACCGACCTCCAGCAGTCTGAAGGCTTCGCACGCAAGCCCACTTCTTCGCGGCTTCCTTCTTCGCCTCTTCCTAGCTATCGCGATCTCTGCCTCTCGGAGGCGAAGAAGCGGCTAGTTCGCGCACAGATCATTAGAGCGGCAGCGGCGCACTCCTGAGCGCCGCTTCTGCTGAAAGAGGCCGGTAGCCAGCACTTCCGATCGCTTCGGAGCCGCGTCTTCTGCTTCTCTAGTCGTCTCTATCTTAGCAAAAAGCTTTCCACTTCCATTTGGCAAGGGGAGAGTGTACCAGCACTGCACCCTAACCCCGGTTTGCAAAGAAATTGGATTTTCTGAACATTCCAAGGACACGGCTCTTTCCGAGGAAACCTGCAGCCTGCTGTGAGATGGAAGTGCTCTCTGCCCTCTCCTGCCCAGCTCTAGGTACTAGCGAGCACTTTCCAGCCTGGGCGAGGCAAACAACCTCGAGAGATGTCACAGAACATAAGTGGAGCACTAATGCTAAAAAGCAGCAAAGCTGAAGAGCCTGGCTCAGCTTCACAAATGTGCAATTCACTGACTGCGAAAAACAAAGCAGGAGAGCACCGGGCTTCTGGGCGCTGGGAAGGCATTTGCCAAAAGCAGGCAGCTGCTCCTTCCCAAGCACAGTCAGCTGCCTATGTTCTTGCTTGTCGACAAACTCACCGCTGCCCTTCTTTTCAGCAGCTGCCACCGTCTTCTGTGCATCTCGGAGCCTCTGGGGACGAGCAAGACTTGCCAAGGTGGGACGAATCAGGACCAAGTAAAAATCCAGGCAAGTTGTCCTGGAACGCTTTCCATTCTCTTTCCGAGAGTGAATTCAACAGGCAGGAGAGCGGCAGCCACCGTCCTCCAGCAGTCTGAAGGCTTCGCACACAAGCCCGCTTCTTTGCGGCTTCGTTCTTCGCCTCTTCCAATCAACCGCGATCTCTGCCTCTCGGAGGCGAAGAAGCGGCTAGTTCGCGCACAGCTCAGTAGAGCGCCAGCGGAGTGCTCCGGAGCGCCGCTTCTGCCGAAAGACGCCGGGAACCGGCACTTCCCTCCGGATACCTCCGGACCCGCGTCTTCTGCTTCTCTAGTCGTCTCTATCTTAGCGAAAAGCTTTCCCACTCCATTTGGCAAGCGGAGAGCGTACCTGCACAGCACACTAACCTCGGTTTGCAAAGAAAGAGGATTTGCTGCACATTCCAAGGACACGGCTCTTTCCGAGGCAATCTGCAACCTGCTGTCAGATGGAAGTGCTCTCTGCCCTCTCCTGCCCAGCCCTATGTACTAGCGGGCACTTTCCAGCCTGGGCGAGGCAAACAACCTCGAGAGATGTCACAGAGCATAAGTGGAGCACAGATGCTCAAAAGCAGCAAAGCTGAAGAGCCTGGCTCAGCTTCACTAGTGTGCAATTCACTGACTGCGAAAAACAAAGCAGCAGAGCACCGGGCTTCTGGGCGCTGTAGAGGCAATTGCCAAAACCAGGCAGCTGCTCCTTCCCAAGCACAGTCAGCTGCCTATGTTCTTGCTTGTCAACAAACTTACCGCTGCCCTTCTTTTCAGCAGCTGCCACCGTGTTCTGTGCATTTCGGAGCCTCTGGCAACGAGCAAGACTTGCCAAGGCGGGACGCATCAGGACGAAGTAAAAACCCAGGCAAGTTGTCCTGGAACACTTTCCATTCGCTTGCCGAGAGTGAATTCAAGAGGCAGGAGAGCGGCAGCCACCGTCCTCCAGCAGTCTGAAGGCTTCGCACACAAGCCCGCTTCTTTGCGGCTTCGTTCTTCGCCTCTTCCAATCAACCGCGATCTCTGCCTCTCGGAGGCGAAGAAGCGGCTAGTTCGCGCACAGCTCAGTAGAGCGGCAGTGGAGTGCTCCGGAGCGCCGCTTCTGCCGAAAGACGCCGGGAACCGGCACTTCCCTCCGGATACCTCCGGAGCCGCGTCTTCTGCTTCTCTAGTCGTCTCTATCTTAGCGAAAAGCTTTCCCACTCCATTTGGTAAGCGGAGAGCGTACCTGCACAGCACACTAACCTCGGTTTGCAAAGAAAGAGGATTTGCTGCACATTCCAAGGACACGGCTCTTTCCGAGGCAATCTGCAACCTGCTGTCAGATGGAAGTGCTCTCTGCCCTCTCCTGCCCAGCTCTATGTACTAGCGGGCACTTTCCAGCCCGGGCGAGGCAAAAAACCTCGAGAGATGTCACAGAGCATAAGTGGAGCACAGATGCTAAAAAGCAGCAAAGCTGAAGAGCCTGGCTCAGCTTCACTAGTGTGCAATTGACTGATTGTGAAAAACAAAGCAGCAGAGCACCGGGCTTCTGGGCGCTGTGAAGGCATTTGCCAAAAGCAGGCAGCTGCTCCTTCCCAAGCACAGTCAGCTGCCTATGTTCTTGCTTGTCGACAAACTCACCGCTGCCCTTCTTTTCAGCAGCTGCCACCGGCTTCTGTGCATCTCGGAGCCTCTGGGGATGAGCAAGACTTGCCAAGGTGGGACGCATCAGGACGAAGTTAAAACCCAGGCAAGTTTTCCTGGAACGCTTTCCATTCTCTTTCCGAGAGTGAATTCAACAGGCAGGAGAGCGGCAGCCACCGTCCTCCAGCAGTCTGAAGGCTTCGCACACAAGCCCGCTTCTTTGCGGCTTCGTTCTTCGCCTCTTCCAAGCAACCGCGATCTCTGCCTCTCGGAGGCGAAGAAGCGGCTAGTTCGCGGACAGATCATTAGAGCGGCCGCAGTGCACTCTGGAGCGCCGCTTCTGCCGAAAGACACCAAGAGCCAGCACTTGGCTTCCGATTGCTTCGAAGCCGCGCCTTCTGCTTCTCTAGTCGTCTCTATCTTGCCAAAAAGCTTTCCACCTCCATTTGGCAAGGAGAAAGTGTACCAGCACTGCACACTAACACCGGGTTTCAAAGGAATTGAATTTGCTGCACATTCCAAGGACACGGCTCTTTCCGAGGCAATCTGCAACCTGCTGTCAGATGGAAGTGCTCTCTGTCCTCTCCTGCCCAGCTCTATGCACTAGCGGGCACTTTCCAGCCTGGCAAAGGCAAACAACCTCGAGGCATGTCACAGAGCATAAGTGGAGCACAGATGCTAAAAAGCAGCAAAGCGGAAGAGCCTGGCTCAGCTTCAGTAGTGTGCATTTCACTGACTGGGAAAAACAAAGCAGCACAGCACCGGGCTTCTGTGCCTGTGAAGGCAATTGCAAAAACGTGGCAGCTGCTCCTTCACAAGCATAGTCAGCTTCTTTTATTCTGGCTTGTTTACAAACTCACCGCTGCCCTTCTTTTCAGCAGCTGCCACCGTGTTCTGTGCATTTCGGAGCCTCAGGGGACGAGCAAGACTTGCCAAGGTGGGACGCATCAGGACTAAGTAAAAATCCAGGCAAGTTGTCCTGGAATGCTTTCCATTCGCTTGCCAAGAGTGAATTCAACAGGCAGGAGAGCGGCAGCCACCGTCCTCCAGCAGTCTGAAGGCTTCAAACACAAGCCCACTTCTTTGCGGCTTCGTTCTCCGCCTCTTCCAAGCGACCGCGATCTCTGGCTCTCAGAGGCGAAGAAGCGGCTAGTTCACGCACAGATCATTAGAGCGGCCGCGGTGCACTCTGGAGCGCCGCTTCTGCAGAAAGACGCCGGGAGCCAGCACATGGCTTCCGATAGCTTTGGAGTCACGTCTTCTGCTTCTCTAGTCGTCTCTATCTTAGCAAAAAGCTTTCCACTTCCATTTGGCAAGGAGAGAGTGTACCAGCACTGCACACGAACCCCGGGTTGCCAAGAAATAGGATTTGCTGCACATTCCAAGGACACGGCTCTTTCCGAGGCAACCTGCAACACGCAGTCAAATGGAAGTGCTCTCTGCCCTCTCCTGCCCAGCCCTATGTACTAGCAGGCACTTTCCAGCCTGGCCAAGGCAAAAAACTTCGAGACATGTCACAGAGCATAAGTGGAGCAGAGATGCTCAAAAGCAGCAAAGTTGAAGAGCCTGGCTCAGCTTCACTAGTGTGCAATTCACAGACTGGGCAAAACAAAGCAGCAGATCACTGGGCTCTGTGCGATGTGGAGGCAATTGCCAAAACCAGGCAGCTGCTCCTCCCCAAGCACAGTCAGCTGCCTATGTTCTTGCTTGTCGACAAACTCACCGCTGCCCTTCTTTTCAGCAGCTGCCACCGTGTTCTGTGCATTTCGGAGCCTCAGGGGACGAGCGAGACTTGTCAAGGTGGGATGCATAAGGACTAAGTAAAAACCCAGGCAAGTTGCCCTGGAATGCTTTCCATTCGCTTGCCGAGAGTGAATTCAACAGGCAGGAGATCGGCAGCCACCGACCTCCAGCAGTCTGAAGGCTTCGCACGCAAGCCCACTTCTTCGCGGCTTCCTTCTTCGCCTCTTCCTAGCTATCGCGATCTCTGCCTCTCGGAGGCGAAGAAGCGTCTGGTTCGCGCACAGATCATTAGAGCGGCAGCGGCGCACTCCGGAGCGCCGCTTCTGCTGAAAGAGGCCGGTAGCCAGCACTTCCGATCGCTTCGGAGCCACGTCTTCTGCTTCTCTAGTCGTCTCTATCTTAGCAAAAAGCTTTCCACTTCCATTTGGCAAGGGGAGAGTGTACCAGCACTGCACCCTAACCCCGGTTTGCAAAGAAATTGGATTTTCTGAACATTCCAAGGACATGGCTCTTTCCGAGGAAACCTGCAGCCTGCTGTGAGATGGAAGTGCTCTCTGCCCTCTCCTGCCCAGCTCTAGGTACTAGCGAGCACTTTCCAGCCTGGGCGAGGCAAACAACCTCGAGAGATGTCACAGAACATAAGTGGAGCACTAATGCTAAAAAGCAGCAAAGCTGAAGAGCCTGGCTCAGCTTCACAAATGTGCAATTCACTGACTGCGAAAAACAAAGCAGGAGAGCACCGGGCTTCTGGGCGCTGGGAAGGCATTTGCCAAAAGCAGGCAGCTGCTCCTTCCCAAGCACAGTCAGCTGCCTATGTTCTTGCTTGTCGACAAACTCACCGCTGCCCTTCTTTTCAGCAGCTGCCACCGTCTTCTGTGCATCTCGGAGCCTCTGGGGACGAGCAAGACTTGCCAAGGTGGGACGAATCAGGACCAAGTAAAAATCCAGGCAAGTTGTCCTGGAACGCTTTCCATTCGCTTGCCGAGAGTGAATTCAAGAGGCAGGAGAGCGGCAGCCACCGTCCTCCAGCAGTCTGAAGGCTTCGCACACAAGCCCGCTTCTTTGCGGCTTCGTTCTTCGCCTCTTCCAATCAACCGCGATCTCTGCCTCTCGGAGGCGAAGAAGCGGCTAGTTCGCGCACAGGTCAGTAGAGCGCCAGCGGAGTGCTCCGGAGCGCCGCTTCTGCCGAAAGACGCCGGGAACCGGCACTTCCCTCCGGATACCTCCGGACCCGCGTCTTCTGCTTCTCTAGTCGTCTCTATCTTAGCGAAAAGCTTTCCCACTCCATTTGGCAAGCGGAGAGCGTACCTGCACAGCACACTAACCGCGGTTTGCAAAGAAAGAGGATTTGCTGCACATTCCAAGGACACGGCTCTTTCCGAGGCAATCTGCAACCTGCTGTCAGATGGAAGTGCTCTCTGCCCTCTCCTGCCCAGCTCTAGGTACTAGCGGGCACTTTCCAGCCCGGGCGAGGCAAAAAACCTCGAGAGATGTCACAGAGCATAAGTGGAGCAGTAATGCTAAAAAGCAGCAAAGCTGAAGAGCCTGGCTCAGCTTCACTAGTGTGCAATTGACTGATTGTGAAAAACAAAGCAGCAGAGCACCGGGCTTCTGGGCGCTGTGAAGGCATTTGCCAAAAGCAGGCAGCTGCTCCTTCCCAAGCACAGTCAGCTGCCTATGTTCTTGCTTGTTGACAAACTCACCGCTGCCCTTCTTTTCAGCAGCTGCCACTGTGTTCTGTGCATCTCGGAGCCTCTGGGGATGAGCAAGACTTGCCAAGGTGGGACGCATCAGGACTAAGTTAAAACCCAGGCAAGTTTTCCTGGAACGCTTTCCATTCTCTTTCCGAGAGTGAATTCAAGAGGCAGGAGAGCGGCAGCCACCGTCCTCCAGCAGTCTGAAGGCTTCGCACACAAGCCCGCTTCTTTGCGGCTTCGTTCTTCGCCTCTTCCAAGCAACCGCGATCTCTGCCTCTCGGAGGCGAAGAAGCGGCTAGTTCGCGCACAGATCATTAGAGCGGCCGCAGTGCACTCTGGAGCGCCGCTTCTGCCGAAAGACACCAAGAGCCAGCACTTGGCTTCCGATAGCTTCGAAGCCGCGCCTTCTGCTTCTCTAGTCGTCTCTATCTTGCCAAAAAGCTTTCCACCTCCATTTGGCAAGGAGAAAGTGTACCAGCACTGCACACTAACACCGGGTTTCAAAGGAATTGAATTTGCTGCACATTCCAAGGACACGGCTCTTTCCGAGGCAATCTGCAACCTGCTGTCAGATGGAAGTGCTCTCTGTCCTCTCCTGCCCAGCTCTATGCACTAGCGGGCACTTTCCAGCCTGGCAAAGGCAAACAACCTCGAGGCATTTCACAGAGCATAAGTGGAGCACAGATGCTAAAAAGCAGCAAAGCGGAAGAGCCTGGCTCAGCTTCAGTAGTGTGCATTTCACTGACTGGGAAAAACAAAGCAGCACAGCACCGGGCTTCTGTGCCTGTGAAGGCAATTGCAAAAACGTGGCAGCTGCTCCTTCACAAGCATAGTCAGCTTCTTTTATTCTGGCTTGTTTACAAACTCACCGCTGCCCTTCTTTTCAGCAGCTGCCACCGTGTTCTGTGCATTTCGGAGCCTCAGGGGACGAGCAAGACTTGCCAAGGTGGGACGCATCAGGACTAAGTAAAAATCCAGACAAGTTGTCCTGGAATGCTTTCCATTCGCTTGCCAAGTGTGAATTCAACAGGCAGGAGAGCGGCAGCCACCGTCCTCCAGCAGTCTGAAGGCTTCAAACACAAGCCCACTTCTTTGCGGCTTCCTTCTCCGCCTCTTCCAAGCGACCGCGATCTCTGGCTCTCAGAGGCGAAGAAGCGGCTAGTTCACGCACAGATCATTAGAGCGGCCGCGGTGCACTCTGGAGCGCCGCTTCTGCAGAAAGACGCCGGGAGCCAGCACATGGCTTCCGATAGCTTTGGAGTCACGTCTTCTGCTTCTCTAGTCGTCTCTATCTTAGCAAAAAGCTTTCCACTTCCATTTGGCAAGGAGAGAGTGTACCAGCACTGCACACGAACCCCGGGTTGCCAAGAAATAGGATTTGCTGCACATTCCAAGGACACGGCTCTTTCCGAGGCAACCTGCAACACGCAGTCAAATGGAAGTGCTCTCTGCCCTCTCCTGCCCAGCCCTATGTACTAGCAGGCACTTTCCAGCCTGGCCAAGGCAAAAAACTTCGAGACATGTCACAGAGCATAAGTGGAGCAGAGATGCTCAAAAGCAGCAAAGCTGAAGAGCCTGGCTCAGCTTCACTAGTGTGCAATTCACAGACTGGGCAAAACAAAGCAGCAGATCACTGGGCTCTGTGCGATGTGAAGGCAATTGCCAAAACCAGGCAGCTGCTCCTCCCCAAGCACAGTCAGCTGCCTATGTTCTTGCTTGTCGACAAACTCACCGCTGCCCTTCTTTTCAGCAGCTGCCACCGTGTTCTGTGCATTTCGGAGCCTCAGGGGACGAGCGAGACTTGTCAAGGTGGGACGCATAAGGACTAAGTAAAAACCCAGGCAAGTTGCCCTGGAATGCTTTCCATTCGCTTGCCGAGAGTGAATTCAACAGGCAGGAGAGCGGCAGCCACCGACCTCCAGCAGTCTGAAGGCTTCGCACGCAAGCCCACTTCTTCGCGGCTTCCTTCTTCGCCTCTTCCTAGCTATCGCGATCTCTGCCTCTCGGAGGCGAAGAAGCGTCTGGTTCGCACACAGATCATTAGAGCGGCAGCGGCGCACTCCGGAGCGCCGCTTCTGCTGAAAGAGGCCGGTAGCCAGCACTTTCGATCGCTTCGGAGCCGCGTCTTCTGCTTCTCTAGTCGTCTCTATCTTAGCAAAAAGCTTTCCACCTCCATTTGGCAAGGAGAAAGTGTACCAGCACTGCACACTAACACCGGGTTTCAAAGGAATTGAATTTGCTGCACATTCCAAGGACACGGCTCTTTCCGAGGCAATCTGCAACCTGCTGTCAGATGGAAGTGCTCTCTGTCCTCTCCTGCCCAGCTCTATGCACTAGCGGGCACTTTCCAGCCTGGCAAAGGCAAACAACCTCGAGGCATGTCACAGAGCATAAGTGGAGCACAGATGCTAAAAAGCAGCAAAGCGGAAGAGCCTGGCTCAGCTTCAGTAGTGTGCATTTCACTGACTGGGAAAAACAAAGCAGCACAGCACCGGGCTTCTGTGCCTGTGAAGGCAATTGCAAAAACGTGGCAGCTGCTCCTTCACAAGCATAGTCAGCTTCTTTTATTCTGGCTTGTTTACAAACTCACCGCTGCCCTTCTTTTCAGCAGCTGCCACCGTGTTCTGTGCATTTCGGAGCCTCAGGGGACGAGCAAGACTTGCCAAGGTGGGACGCATCAGGACTAAGTAAAAATCCAGGCAAGTTGTCCTGGAATGCTTTCCATTCGCTTGCCAAGAGTGAATTCAACAGGCAGGAGAGCGGCAGCCACCGTCCTCCAGCAGTCTGAAGGCTTCAAACACAAGCCCACTTCTTTGCGGCTTCCTTCTCCGCCTCTTCCAAGCGACCGCGATCTCTGGCTCTCAGAGGCGAAGAAGCGGCTAGTTCACGCACAGATCATTAGAGCGGCCGCGGTGCACTCTGGAGCGCCGCTTCTGCAGAAAGACGCCGGGAGCCAGCACATGGCTTCCGATAGCTTTGGAGTCACGTCTTCTGCTTCTCTAGTCGTCTCTATCTTAGCAAAAAGCTTTCCACTTCCATTTGGCAAGGAGAGAGTGTACCAGCACTGCACACGAACCCCGGGTTGCCAAGAAATAGGATTTGCTGCACATTCCAAGGACACGGCTCTTTCCGAGGCAACCTGCAACACGCAGTCAAATGGAAGTGCTCTCTGCCCTCTCCTGCCCAGCCCTATGTACTAGCAGGCACTTTCCAGCCTGGCCAAGGCAAAAAACTTCGAGACATGTCACAGAGCATAAGTGGAGCAGAGATGCTCAAAAGCAGCAAAGCTGAAGAGCCTGGCTCAGCTTCACTAGTGTGCAATTCACAGACTGGGCAAAACAAAGCAGCAGATCACTGGGCTCTGTGCGATGTGAAGGCAATTGCCAAAACCAGGCAGCTGCTCCTCCCCAAGCACAGTCATCTGCCTATGTTCTTGCTTGTCGACAAACTCACCGCTGCCCTTCTTTTCAGCAGCTGCCACCGTGTTCTGTGCATTTCGGAGCCTCAGGGGACGAGCGAGACTTGTCAAGGTGGGACGCATAAGGACTAAGTAAAAACCCAGGCAAGTTGCCCTGGAATGCTTTCCATTCGCTTGCCGAGAGTGAATTCAACAGGCAGGAGAGCGGCAGCCACCGACCTCCAGCAGTCTGAAGGCTTCGCACGCAAGCCCACTTCTTCGCGGCTTCCTTCTTCGCCTCTTCCTAGCTATCGCGATCTCTGCCTCTCGGAGGCGAAGAAGCGTCTGGTTCGCGCACAGATCATTAGAGCGGCAGCGGCGCACTCCGGAGCGCCGCTTCTGCTGAAAGAGGCCGGTAGCCAGCACTTCCGATCGCTTCGGAGCCGCGTCTTCTGCTTCTCTAGTCGTCTCTATCTTAGCAAAAAGCTTTCCACTTCCATTTGGCAAGGGGAGAGTGTACCAGCACTGCACCCTAACCCCGGTTTGCAAAGAAATTGGATTTTCTGAACATTCCAAGGACACAGCTCTTTCCGAGGAAACCTGCAGCCTGCTGTGAGATGGAAGTGCTCTCTGCCCTCTCCTGCCCAGCTCTAGGTACTAGCGAGCACTTTCCAGCCTGGGCGAGGCAAACAACCTCGAGAGATGTCACAGAACATAAGTGGAGCACTAATGCTAAAAAGCAGCAAAGCTGAAGAGCCTGGCTCAGCTTCACAAATGTGCAATTCACTGACTGCGAAAAACAAAGCAGGAGAGCACCGGGCTTCTGGGCGCTGGGAAGGCATTTGCCAAAAGCAGGCAGCTGCTCCTTCCCAAGCACAGTCAGCTGCCTATGTTCTTGCTTGTCGACAAACTCACCGCTGCCCTTCTTTTCAGCAGCTGCCACCGTCTTCTGTGCATCTCGGAGCCTCTGGGGACGAGCAAGACTTGCCAAGGTGGGACGAATCAGGACCAAGTAAAAATCCAGGCAAGTTGTCCTGGAACGCTTTCCATTCGCTTGCCGAGAGTGAATTCAAGAGGCAGGAGAGCGGCAGCCACCGTCCTCCAGCAGTCTGAAGGCTTCGCACACAAGCCCGCTTCTTTGCGGCTTCGTTCTTCGCCTCTTCCAATCAACCGCGATCTCTGCCTCTCGGAGGCGAAGAAGCGGCTAGTTCGCGCACAGGTCAGTAGAGCGCCAGCGGAGTGCTCCGGAGCGCCGCTTCTGCTGAAAGACGCCGGGAACCGGCACTTCCCTCCGGATACCTCCGGAGCCGCGTCTTCTGCTTCTCTAGTCGTCTCTATCTTAGCGAAAAGCTTTCCCACTCCATTTGGCAAGCGGAGAGCGTACCTGCACAGCACACTAACCTCGGTTTGCAAAGAAAGAGGATTTGCTGCACATTCCAAGGACACGGCTCTTTCCAAGGCAATCTGCAACCTGCTGTCAGATGGAAGTGCTCTCTGCCCTCTCCTGCCCAGCCCTATGTACTAGCGGGCACTTTCCAGCCTGGGCGAGGCAAACAACCTCGAGAGATGTCACAGAGCATAAGTGGAGCACAGATGCTAAAAAGCAGCAAAGCTGAAGAGCCTGGCTCAGCTTCCCTAGTGTGCAATTCACTGACTGCGAAAAACAAAGCAGCAGAGCACCGGGCTTCTGGGCGCTGTGGAGGCAATTGCCAAAACCAGGCAGCTGCTCCTTCCCAAGCACAGTCAGCTGCCTATGTTCTTGCTTGTCGACAAACTTACCGCTGCCCTTCTTTTCAGCAGCTGCCGCCGTGTTCTGTGCATTTCGGAGCCTCAGGGGACGAGCAAGACTTGCCAAGGCGGGACGCATCAGGACGAAGTAAAAACCCAGGCAAGTTGTCCTGGAACACTTTCCATTCGCTTGCCGAGAGTGAATTCAAGAGGCAGGAGAGCGGCAGCCACCGTCCTCCAGCAGTCTGAAGGCTTCGCACACAAGCCCACTTCTTTGCGGCTTCGTTCTTCGCCTCTTCCAATCAACCGCGATCTCTGCCTCTCGGAGGCGAAGAAGCGGCTAGTTCGCGCACAGCTCAGTAGAGCGGCAGCGGAGTGCTCCGGAGCGCCGCTTCTGCCGAAAGACGCCGGGAACCGGCACTTCCCTCCGGATACCTCCGGAGCCGCGTCTTCTGCTTCTCTAGTCGTCTCTATCTTAGCGAAAAGCTTTCCCACTCCATTTGGTAAGCGGAGAGCGTACCTGCACAGCACACTAACCGCGGTTTGCAAAGAAAGAGGATTTGCTGCACATTCCAAGGACACGGCTCTTTCCGAGGCAATCTGCAACCTGCTGTCAGATGGAAGTGCTCTCTGCCCTCTCCTGCCCAGCTCTATGTACTAGCGGGCACTTTCCAGCCCGGGCGAGGCAAAAAACCTCGAGAGATGTCACAGAGCATAAGTGGAGCACTAATGCTAAAAAGCAGCAAAGCTGAAGAGCCTGGCTCAGCTTCACTAGTGTGCAATTGACTGATTGTGAAAAACAAAGCAGCAGAGCACCGGGCTTCTGGGCGCTGTGAAGGCATTTGCCAAAAGCAGGCAGCTGCTCCTTCCCAAGCACAGTCAGCTGCCTATGTTCTTGCTTGTCGACAAACTCACCGCTGCCCTTCTTTTCAGCAGCTGCCACTGTGTTCTGTGCATCTCGGAGCCTCTGGGGATGAGCAAGACTTGCCAAGGTGGGACGCATCAGGACGAAGTTAAAACCCAGGCAAGTTTTCCTGGAACGCTTTCCATTCTCTTTCCGAGAGTGAATTCAACAGGCAGGAGAGCGGCAGCCACCGTCCTCCAGCAGTCTGAAGGCTTCGCACACAAGCCCGCTTCTTTGCGGCTTCGTTCTTCGCCTCTTCCAAGCAACCGCGATCTCTGCCTCTCGGAGGCGAAGAAGCGGCTAGTTCGCGCACAGATCATTAGAGCGGCCGCAGTGCACTCTGGAGCGCCGCTTCTGCCGAAAGACACCAAGAGCCAGCACTTGGCTTCCGATTGCTTCGAAGCCGCGCCTTCTGCTTCTCTAGTCGTCTCTATCTTGCCAAAAAGCTTTCCACCTCCATTTGGCAAGGAGAAAGTGTACCAGCACTGCACACTAACACCGGGTTTCAAAGGAATTGAATTTGCTGCACATTCCAAGGACACGGCTCTTTCCGAGGCAATCTGCAACCTGCTGTCAGATGGAACTGCTCTCTGTCCTCTCCTGCCCAGCTCTATGCACTAGCGGGCACTTTCCAGCCTGGCAAAGGCAAACAACCTCGAGGCATGTCACTAAGCATAAGTGGAGCAGAGATACTAAACAGCAGCAAAGCTGAAGAGCCTGGCTCAGCTTCAGTAGTGTGCATTTCACTGACTGGGAAAAACAAAGCAGCACAGCACCGGGCTTCTGTGCCTGTGAAGGCAATTGCAAAAACGTGGCAGCTGCTCCTTCACAAGCATAGTCAGCTTCTTTTATTCTGGCTTGTTTACAAACTCACCGCTGCCCTTCTTTTCAGCAGCTGCCACCGTGTTCTGTGCATTTCGGAGCCTCAGGGGACGAGCAAGACTTGCCAAGGTGGGACGCATCAGGACTAAGTAAAAATCCAGGCAAGTTGTCCTGGAATGCTTTCCATTCGCTTGCCAAGAGTGAATTCAACAGGCAGGAGAGCGGCAGCCACCGTCCTCCAGCAGTCTGAAGGCTTCAAACACAAGCCCACTTCTTTGCGGCTTCCTTCTCCGCCTCTTCCAAGCGACCGCGATCTCTGGCTCTCAGAGGCGAAGAAGCGGCTAGTTCACGCACAGATCATTAGAGCGGCCGCGGTGCACACTGGAGCGCCGCTTCTGCCGAAAGACGCCGGGAGCCAGCACATGGCTTCCGATAGCTTTGGAGTCACGTCTTCTGCTTCTCTAGTCGTCGCTATCTTAGCAAAAAGCTTTCCACTTCCATTTGGCAAGGAGAGAGTGTACCAGCACTGCACACGAACCCCGGGTTGCCAAGAAATAGGATTTGCTGCACATTCCAAGGACACGGCTCTTTCCGAGGCAACCTGCAACACGCAGTCAAATGGAAGTGCTCTCTGCCCTCTCCTGCCCAGCTCTAGGTACTAGCAGGCACTTTCCAGCCTGGCCAAGGCAAAAAACCTCGAGACATGTCACAGAGCATAAGTGGAGCAGAGATGCTCAAAAGCAGCAAAGCTGAAGAGCCTGGCTCAGCTTCACTAGTGTGCAATTCACAGACTGGGCAAAACAAAGCAGCAGATCACTGGGCTCTGTGCGATGTGAAGGCAATTGCCAAAACCAGGCAGCTGCTCCTCCCCAAGCACAGTCAGCTGCCTATGTTCTTGCTTGTCGACAAACTCACCGCTGCCCTTCTTTTCAGCAGCTGCCACCGTGTTCTGTGCATTTCGGAGCCTCAGGGGACGAGCGAGACTTGTCAAGGTGGGACGCATAAGGACTAAGTAAAAACCCAGGCATGTTGCCCTGGAATGCTTTCCATTCGCTTGCCGAGAGTGAATTCAACAGGCAGGAGATCGGCAGCCACCGACCTCCAGCAGTCTGAAGGCTTCGCACACAAGCCCACTTCTTCGCGGCTTCCTTCTTCGCCTCTTCCTAGCTATCGCGATCTCTGCCTCTCGGAGGCGAAGAAGCGTCTGGTTCGCGCACAGATCATTAGAGCGGCAGCGGCGCACTCCGGAGCGCCGCTTCTGCTGAAAGAGGCCGGTAGCCAGCACTTCCGATCGCTTCAGAGCCGCGTCTTCTGCTTCTCTAGTCGTCTCTATCTTAGCAAAAGCTTTCCACTTCCATTTGGCAAGGGGAGAGTGTACCAGCACTGCACCCTAACCCCGGTTTGCAAAGAAATTGGATTTCCTGAACATTCCAAGGACACGGCTCTTTCCGAGGAAACCTGCAGCCTGCTGTGAGATGGAAGTGCTCTCTGCCCTCTCCTGCCCAGCTCTAGGTACTAGCGAGCACTTTCCAGCCTGGGCGAGGCAAACAACCTCGAGAGATGTCACAGAGCATAAGTGGAGCACAGATGCTAAAAAGCAGCAAAGCTGAAGAGCCTGGCTCAGCTTCACAAATGTGCAATTCGCTGACTGCGAAAAACAAAGCAGGAGAGCACCGGGCTTCTGGGCGCTGTGAAGGCATTTGCCAAAAGCAGGCAGCTGCTCCTTCCCAAGCACAGTCAGCTGCCTATGTTCTTGCTTGTCGACAAACTCACCGCTGCCCTTCTTTTCAGCAGCTGCCACCGTGTTCTGTGCATTTCGGAGCCTCTGGGGATGAGCAACACTTGCCAAGGCGGGACGCATCAGGACGAAGTAAAAACCCAGGCAAGTTGTCCTGGAACACTTTCCATTCGCTTGCCGAGAGTGAATTCAACAGGCAGGAGAGCGGCAGCCACCGTCCTCCCGCAGCTGAAGGCTTCGCACACAAGCCCGCTTCTTTGCGGCTTCGTTCTTCGCCTCTTCCAATCAACCGCGATCTCTGCCTCTCGGAGGCGAAGAAGCGGCTAGTTCGCGCACAGCTCAGTAGAGCGCCAGCGGAGTGCTCCGGAGCGCCGCTTCTGCCGAAAGACGCCGGGAACCGGCACTTCCCTCCGGATACCTCCGGAGCCGCGTCTTCTGCTTCTCTAGTCGTCTCTATCTTAGCGAAAAGCTTTCCCACTCCATTTGGCAAGCGGAGAGCGTACCTGCACAGCACACTAACCTCGGTTTGCAAAGAAAGAGGATTTGCTGCACATTCCAAGGACACGGCTCTTTCCAAGGCAATCTGCAACCTGCTGTCAGATGGAAGTGCTCTCTGCCCTCTCCTGCCCAGCCCTATGTACTAGCAGGCACTTTCCAGCCTGGGCGAGGCAAACAACCTCGAGAGATGTCACAGAGCATAAGTGGAGCACAGATGCTCAAAAGCAGCAAAGCTGAAGAGCCTGGCTCAGCTTCACTAGTGTGCAATTCACTGACTGCGAAAAACAAAGCAGCAGAGCACCGGGCTTCTGGGCGCTGTGGAGGCAATTGCCAAAACCAGGCAGCTGCTCCTTCCCAAGCACAGTCAGCTGCCTATGTTCTTGCTTGTCGACAAACTTACCGCTGCCCTTCTTTTCAGCAGCTGCCGCCGTGTTCTGTGCATTTCGGAGCCTCAGGGGACGAGCAAGACTTGCCAAGGCGGGACGCATCAGGACGAAGTAAAAACCCAGGCAAGTTGTCCTGGAACACTTTCCATTCGCTTGCCGAGAGTGAATTCAACAGGCAGGAGAGCGGCAGCCACCGTCCTCCAGCAGTCTGAAGGCTTCGCACACAAGCCCGCTTCTTTGCGGCTTCGTTCTTCGCCTCTTCCAATCAACCGCGATCTCTGCCTCTCGGAGGCGAAGAAGCGGCTAGTTCGCGCACAGGTCAGTAGAGCGACAGCGGAGTTCTCCGGAGCGCCGCTTCTGCCGAAAGACGCCGGGAACCGGCACTTCCCTCCGGATACCTCCGGAGCCGCGTCTTCTGCTTCTCTAGTCGTCTCTATCTTAGCGAAAAGCTTTCCCACTCCACTTGGTAAGCGGAGAGCGTACCTGCACAGCACACTAACTGCGGTTTGCAAAGAAAGAGGATTTGCTGCACATTCCAAGGACACGGCTCTTTCCGAGGCAATCTGCAACCTGCTGTCGGATGGAAGTGCTCTCTGCCCTCTCCTACCCAGCTCTATGTACTAGCGGGCACTTTCTAGCCTGGGCGAGGCAAACAACCTCGAGACATGTCACAGAGCATAAGTGGAGCACAGATGCTCAAAAGCAGCAAAGCTGAAGAGCCTGGCTCAGCTTCACAAATGTGCAATTCACTGATTGCGAAAAACAAAGCAGCAGAGCACCGGGCTTCTGGGCGCTGTGAAGGCATTTGCCAAAAGCAGGCAGCTGCTCCTTCCCAAGCACAGTCAGCTGCCTATGTTCTTGCTTGTCGACAAACTCACCGCTGCCCTTCTTTTCAGCAGCTGCCACCGGCTTCTGTGCATCTCGGAGCCTCTGGGGATGAGCAAGACTTGCCAAGGTGGGACGCATCAGGACGAAGTGAAAACCCAGGCAAGTTTTCCTGGAACGCTTTCCATTCGCTTGCCGAGAGTGAATTCAAGAGGCAGGAGAGCGGCAGCCACCGTCCTCCAGCAGTCTGAAGGCTTCGCACACAAGCCCGCTTCTTTGCGGCTTCGTTCTTCGCCTCTTCCAATCAACCGCGATCTCTGCCTCTCGGAGGCGAAGAAGCGGCTAGTTCGCGCACAGCTCAGTAGAGCGCCAGCGGAGTGCTCCGGAGCGCCGCTTCTGCCGAAAGACGCCGGGAACCGGCACTTCCCTCCGGATACCTCCGGAGCCGCGTCTTCTGCTTCTCTAGTCGTCTCTATCTTAGCGAAAAGCTTTCCCACTCCATTTGGTAAGCGGAGAGCGTACCTGCACAGCACACTAACCGCGGTTTGCAAAGAAAGAGGATTTGCTGCAGATTCCAAGGACACGGCTCTTTCCGAGGCAATCTGCAACCTGCTGTCAGATGGAAGTGCTCTCTGCCCTCTCCTGCCCAGCTCTAGGTACTAGCGGGCACTTTCCAGCCCGGGCGAGGCAAAAAACCTCTAGAGATGTCACAGAGCATAAGTGGAGCACTAATGCTAAAAAGCAGCAAAGCTGAAGAGCCTGGCTCAGCTTCACTAGTGTGCAATTGACTGATTGTGAAAAACAAAGCAGCAGAGCACCGGGCTTCTGGGCGCTGTGAAGGCATTTGCCAAAAGCAGGCAGCTGCTCCTTCCCAAGCACAGTCAGCTGCCTATGTTCTTGCTTGTCGACAAACTCACCGCTGCCCTTCTTTTCAGCAGCTGCCACTGTGTTCTGTGCATCTCGGAGCCTCTGGGGATGAGCAAGACTTGCCAAGGTGGGACGCATCAGGACCAAGTAAAAACCCAGGCAAGTTTTCCTGGAACGCTTTCCATTCTCTTTCCGAGAGTGAATTCAACAGGCAGGAGAGCGGCAGCCACCGTCCTCCAGCAGTCTGAAGGCTTCGCACACAAGCCCGCTTCTTTGCGGCTTCGTTCTTCTCCTCTTCCAATCAACCGCGATCTCTGCCTCTCGGAGGCGAAGAAGCGGCTAGTTCGCGCACAGCTCAGTAGAGCGCCAGCGGAGTGCTCCGGAGCGCCGCTTCTGCCGAAAGACGCCGGGAACCGGCACTTCCCTCCGGATACCTCCGGAGCCGCGTCTTCTGCTTCTCTAGTCGTCTCTATCTTAGCGAAAAGCTTTCCCACTCCATTTGGTAAGCGGAGAGCGTACCTGCACAGCACACTAACGCCGGTTTGCAAAGAAAGAGGATTTGCTGCACATTCCAAGGACACGGCTCTTTCCGAGGCAATCTGCAACCTGCTGTCGGATGGAAGTGCTCTCTGCCCTCTCCTACCCAGCTCTATGTACTAGCGGGCACTTTCCAGCCTGGGCGAGGCAAACAACCTCGAGAGATGTCACAGAACATAAGTGGAGCACAGATGCTCAAAAGCAGCAAAGCTGAAGAGCCTGGCTCAGCTTCACTAGTGTGCAATTGACTGATTGTGAAAAACAAAGCAGCAGAGCACCGGGCTTCTGGGCGCTGTGAAGGCATTTGCCAAAAGCAGGCAGCTGCTCCTTCCCAAGCACAGTCAGCTGCCTATGTTCTTGCTTGTCGACAAACTCACCGCTGCCCTTCTTTTCAGCAGCTGCCACTGTGTTCTGTGCATCTCGGAGCCTCTGGGGATGAGCAAGACTTGCCAAGGTGGGACGCATCAGGACAACGTGAAAACCCAGGCTAGTTTTCCTGGAACGCTTTCCATTCTCTTTCCGAGAGTGAATTCAAGAGGCAGGAGAGTGGCAGCCACCGTCCTCCAGCAGTCTGAAGGCTTCGCACACAAGCCCGCTTCTTTGCGGCTTCGTTCTTCGCCTCTTCCAAGCAACCGCGATCTCTGCCTCTCGGAGGCGAAGAAGCGGCTAGTTCACGCACAGCTCAGTAGAGCGCCAGCGGAGTGCTCCGGAGCGCCGCTTCTGCCGAAAGACGCCGGGAACCGGCACTTCCCTCAGGATACCTTTGGAGCCGCGTCTTCTGCTTCTCTAGTCGTCTCTATCTTAGCGAAAAGCTTTCCCACTCCATTTGGTAAGCGGAGAGCGTACCTGCACAGCACACTAACCGCGGTTTGCAAAGAAAGAGGATTTGCTGCACATTCCAAGGACACGGCTCTTTCCGAGGCAATCTGCAACCTGCTGTCGGATGGAAGTGCTCTCTGCCCTCTCCTACCCAGCTCTATGTACTAGCGGGCACTTTCCAGCCTGGGCGAGGCAAACAACCTCGAGAGATGTCACAGAACATAAGTGGAGCACAGATGCTAAAAAGCAGCAAAGCTGAAGAGCCTGGCTCAGCTTCACTAGTGTGCAATTGACTGATTGTGAAAAACAAAGCAGCAGAGCACCGGGCTTCTGGGCGCTGTGAAGGCATTTGCCAAAAGCAGGCAGCTGCTCCTTCCCAAGCACAGTCAGCTGCCTATGTTCTTGCTTGTCGACAAACTCACCGCTGCCCTTCTTTTCAGCAGCTGCCACTGTGTTCTGTGCATCTCGGAGCCTCTGGGGATGAGCAAGACTTGCCAAGGTGGGACGCATCAGGACAAAGTGAAAACCCAGGCTAGTTTTCCTGGAACGCTTTCCATTCTCTTTCCGAGAGTGAATTCAACAGGCAGGAGAGTGGCAGCCACCGTCCTCCAGCAGTCTGAAGCCTTCGCACACAAGCCCGCTTCTTTGCGGCTTCGTTCTTCGCCTCTTCCAAGCAACCGCGATCTCTGCCTCTCGGAGGCGAAGAAGCGGCTAGTTCACGCACAGATCATTAGAGCGGCCGCAGTGCACTCTGGAGCGCCGCTTCTGCCGAAAGACACCAAGAGCCAGCACTTGGCTTCCGATAGCTTCGAAGCCGCGCCTTCTGCTTCTCTAGTCGTCTCTATCTTGCCAAAAAGCTTTCCACCTCCATTTGGCAAGGAGAAAGTGTACCAGCACTGCACACTAACACCGGGTTTCAAAGGAATTGAATTTGCTGCACATTCCAAGGACACGGCTCTTTCCGAGGCAATCTGCAACCTGCTGTCAGATGGAAGTGCTCTCTGTCCTCTCCTGCCCAGCTCTATGCACTAGCGGGCACTTTCCAGCCTGGCAAAGGCAAACAACCTCGAGGCATGTCACAGAGCATAAGTGGAGCAGAGATACTAAACAGCAGCAAAGCTGAAGAGCCTGGCTCAGCTTCAGTAGTGTGCATTTCACTGACTGGGAAAAACAAAGCAGCACAGCACCGGGCTTCTGTGCCTGTGAAGGCAATTGCAAAAACTTGGCAGCTGCTCCTTCACAAGCATAGTCAGCTTCTTTTATTCTGGCTTGTTTACAAACTCACCGCTGCCCTTCTTTTCAGCAGCTGCCACCGTGTTCTGTGCATTTCGGAGCCTCAGGGGACGAGCAAGACTTGCCAAGGTGGGACGCATCAGGACTAAGTAAAAATCCAGGCAAGTTGTCCTGGAATGCTTTCCATTCGCTTGCCAAGAGTGAATTCAACAGGCAGGAGAGCGGCAGCCACCGTCCTCCAGCAGTCTGAAGGCTTCGCACACAAGCCCACTTCTTTGCGGCTTCGTTCTCCGCCTCTTCCAAGCGACCGCGATCTCTGGCTCTCAGAGGCGAAGAAGCGGCTAGTTCACGCACAGATCATTAGAGCGGCCGCGGTGCACTCTGGAGCGCCGCTTCTGCAGAAAGACGCCGGGAGCCAGCACATGGCTTCCGATAGCTTTGGAGTCACGTCTTCTGCTTCTCTAGTCGTCTCTATCTTAGCAAAAAGCTTTCCACTTCCATTTGGCAAGGAGAGAGTGTACCAGCACTGCACACGAACCCCGGGTTGCCAAGAAATAGGATTTGCTGCACATTCCAAGGACACGGCTCTTTCCGAGGCAACCTGCAACACGCAGTCAAATGGAAGTGCTCTCTGCCCTCTCCTGCCCAGCTCTATGTACTAGCAGGCACTTTCCAGCCTGGCCAAGGCAAAAAACCTCGAGACATGTCACAGAGCATAAGTGGAGCACAGATGCTCAAAAGCAGCAAAGCTGAAGAGCCTGGCTCAGCTTCACTAGTGTGCAATTCACAGACTGGGCAAAACAAAGCAGCAGATCACTGGGCTCTGTGCGATGTGAAGGCAATTGCCAAAACCAGGCAGCTGCTCCTCCCCAAGCACAGTCAGCTGCCTATGTTCTTGCTTGTCGACAAACTCACCGCTGCCCTTCTTTTCAGCAGCTGCCACCGTGTTCTGTGCATTTCGGAGCCTCAGGGGACGAGCGAGACTTGTCAAGGTGGGACGCATAAGGACTAAGTAAAAACCCAGGCATGTTGCCCTGGAATGCTTTCCATTCGCTTGCCGAGAGTGAATTCAACAGGCAGGAGATTGGCAGCCACCGACCTCCAGCAGTCTGAAGGCTTCGCACACAAGCCCACTTCTTCGAGGCTTCCTTCTTCGCCTCTTCCTAGCTATCGCGATCTCTGCCTCTCGGAGGCGAAGAAGCGTCTGGTTCGCGCACAGATCATTAGAGCGGCAGCGGCGCACTCCGGAGCGCCGCTTCTGCTGAAAGAGGCCGGTAGCCAGCACTTCCGATCGCTTCAGAGCCGCGTCTTCTGCTTCTCTAGTCGTCTCTATCTTAGCAAAAGCTTTCCACTTCCATTTGGCAAGGGGAGAGTGTACCAGCACTGCACCCTAACCCCGGTTTGCAAAGAAATTGGATTTTCTGAACATTCCAAGGACACGGCTCTTTCCGAGGAAACCTGCTCAGTAGAGCGGCAGCAGAGCGCTCCGGAGCGCCGCCTCTGCCGAAAGACGCCGGGAACCGGCACTTGCCTCCGGATACCTCCGGAGCCGCGTCTTCTGCTTCTCTAGTCGTCTCTATCTTAGCGAAAAGCTTTCCCACTCCATTTGGCAAGCGGAGAGCGTACCTGCACAGCACACTAACCTCGGTTTGCAAAGAAAGAGGATTTGCTGCACATTCCAAGGACACAGCTCTTTCCGAGGCAATCTGCAACCTGCTGTCAGATGGAAGTGCTCTCTGCCCTCTCCTGCCCAGCTCTAGGTACTAGCGGGCACTTTCCAGCCTGGGCGAGGCAAACAACCCCGAGAGATGTTACAGAACATAAGTGGAGCACAGATGCTCAAAAGCAGCAAAGCTGAAGAGCCTGGCTCAGCTTCACTAGTGTGCAATTGACTGATTGCGAAAAGCAAAGCAGCAGAGCACCGGGCTTCTGGGCGCTGTGAAGGCATTTGCCAAAAGCAGGCAGCTGCTCCTTCCCAAGCACAGTCAGCTGCCTATGTTCTTGCTTGTCGACAAACTCACCGCTGCCCTTCTTTTCAGCAGCTGCCACCGGCTTCTGTGCATCTCGGAGCCTCTGGGGATGAGCAAGACTTGCCAAGGTGGGACGCATCAGGACGAAGTGAAAACCCAGGCAAGTTTTCCTGGAACGCTTTCCATTCGCTTGCCGAGAGTGAATTCAAGAGGCAGGAGAGCGGCAGCCACCGTCCTCCAGCAGTCTGAAGGCTTCGCACACAAGCCCGCTTCTTTGCGGCTTCGTTCTTCGCCTCTTCCAATCAACCGCGATCTCTGCCTCTCGGAGGCGAAGAAGCGGCTAGTTCACGCACAGCTCAGTAGAGCGGCAGCGGAGCGCTCCGGAGCGCCGCTTCTGCCGAAAGATGCCGGGAACCGGCACTTCCCTCCGGATACCTCCGGAGCCGCGTCTTCTGCTTCTCTAGTCGTCTCTATCTTACCGAAAAGCTTTGCCACTCCATTTGGCAAGCGGAGAGCGTACCTGCACAGCACACTAACCTCGGTTTGCAAAGAAAGAGGATTTGCTGCACATTCCAAGGACACGGCTCTTTCCGAGGCAATCTGCAACCTGCTGTCAGATGGAAGTGCTCTCTGCCCTCTCCTGCCCAGCTCTATGTACTAGCGGGCACTTTCCAGCCTGGGCGAGGCAAACAACCCCGAGAGATGTTACAGAGCATAAGTGGAGCACAGATGCTCAAAAGCAGCAAAGCTGAAGAGCCTGGCTCAGCTTCACTAGTGTGCATTTCACTGACTGCGAAAAACAAAGCAGCAGAGCACCGGGCTTCTGGGCGCTGTGAAGGCATTTGCCAAAAGCAGGCAGCTGCTCCTTCCCAAGCACAGTCAGCTGCCTATGTTCTTGCTTGTCGACAAACTCACCGCTGCCCTTCTTTTCAGCAGCTGCCACCGGCTTCTGTGCATCTCGGAGCCTCTGGGGATGAGCAAGACTTGCCAAGGTGGGACGCATCAGGACGAAGTGAAAACCCAGGCAAGTTTTCCTGGAACGCTTTCCATTCGCTTGCCGAGAGTGAATTCAAGAGGCAGGAGAGCGGCAGCCACCGTCCTCCAGCAGTCTGAAGGCTTCGCACACAAGCCCGCTTCTTTGCGGCTTCGTTCTTCGCCTCTTCCAATCAACCGCGATCTCTGCCTCTCGGAGGCGAAGAAGCGGCTAGTTCGCGCACAGATCATTAGAGCGGCCGCAGTGCACTCTGGAGCGCCGCTTTTGCCGAAAGACACCAAGAGCCAGCACTTGGCTTCCGATAGCTTTGAAGCCGCGCCTTCTGCTTCTCTAGTCGTCTCTATCTTGCCAAAAAGCTTTCCACCTCCATTTGGCAAGGAGAAAGTGTACCAGCACTGCACACTAACACCGGGTTTCAAAGGAATTGAATTTGCTGCACATTCCAAGGACACGGCTCTTTCCGAGGCAATCTGCAACCTGCTGTCAGATGGAAGTGCTCTCTGTCCTCTCCTGCCCAGCTCTATGCACTAGCGGGCACTTTCCAGCCTGGCAAAGGCAAACAACCTCGAGGCATGTCACAGAGCATAAGTGGAGCACAGATGCTAAAAAGCAGAAAAGCGGAAGAGCCTGGCTCAGCTTCAGTAGTGTGCATTTCACTGACTGGGAAAAACAAAGCAGCACAGAACCGGGCTTCTGTGCCTGTGAAGGCAATTGCAAAAACGTGGCAGCTGCTCCTTCACAAGCATAGTCAGCTTCTTTTATTCTGGCTTGTTTACAAACTCACCGCTGCCCTTCTTTTCAGCAGCTGCCACCGTGTTCTGTGCATTTCGGAGCCTCAGGGGACGAGCAAGACTTGCCAAGGTGGGACGCATCAGGACTAAGTAAAAATCCAGGCAAGTTGTCCTGGAACGCTTTCCATTCGCTTGCCGAGAGTGAATTCAACAGGCAGGAGAGCGGCAGCCACCGTCCTCCAGCAGTCTGAAGGCTTCGCACACAAGCCCACTTCTTTGCGGCTTCGTTCTCCGCCTCTTCCAAGCGACCGCGATCTCTGGCTCTCAGAGGCGAAGAAGCGGCTAGTTCACGCACAGATCATTAGAGCGGCCGCGGTGCACTCTGGAGCGCCGCTTCTGCCGAAAGACGCCGGGAGCCAGCACTTGGCTTCCGATAGCTTTGGAGTCACGTCTTCTGCTTCTCTAGTCGTCTCTATCTTAGCAAAAAGCTTTCCACTTCCATTTGGCAAGGAGAGAGTGTACCAGCACTGCACACGAACCGCGGTTTGCAAAGAAATAGGATTTGCTGCACATTCCAAGGACACGGCTCTTTCCGAGGCAATCTGCAACCTGCTGTCAGATGGAAGTGCTCTCTGCCCTCTCCTGCCCAGCTCTAGGTACTAGCGGGCACTTTCCAGCCTGGCAAAGGCAAACAACCCTGAGAGATGTTACAGAGCATAAGTGGAGCACAGATGCTCAAAAGCAGCAAAGCTGAAGAGCCTGGCTCAGCTTCACTAGTGTGCAATTCACAGACTGGGCAAAACAAAGCAGCTAATCACTGGGCTCTGTGCGATGTGAAGGCAATTGCCAAAACCAGGCAGCTGCTCCTCCCCAAGCACAGTCAGCTGCCTATGTTCTAGCTTGTCAACAAACTCACCGCTGCCCTTCTTTTCAGCAGCTGCCACCGTGTTCTGTGCATTTCGGAGCCTCAGGGGACGAGCGAGACTTGTCAAGGTGGGACGCATAAGGACTAAGTAAAAACCCAGGCATGTTGCCCAGGAATGCTTTCCATTCGCTTGCCGAGAGTGAATTCAACAGGCAGGAGATCGGCAGCCACCGACCTCCAGCAGTCTGAAGGCTTCGCACACAAGCCCACTTCTTCGCGGCTTCCTTCTTCGCCTCTTCCTAGCTATCGCGATCTCTGCCTCTCGGAGGCGAAGAAGCGTCTGGTTCGCGCACAGATCATTAGAGCGGCAGCGGCGCACTCCGGAGCGCCGCTTCTGCTGAAAGAGGCCGGGAACCGGCACTTCCCTCCGGATACCTCCGGAGCCGCGTCTTCTGCTTCTCTAGTCGTCTCTATCTTAGCGAAAAGCTTTCCCACTCCATTTGGTAAGCGGAGAGTGTACCTGCACAGCACACTAACTGCGGTTTGCAAAGAAAGAGGATTTGCTGCACATTCCAAGGAAACGGCCCTTTCCGAGGCAATCTGCAACCTGCTGTCGGATGGAAGTGCTCTCTGCCCTCTCCTACCCAGCTCTATGTACTAGCGGGCACTTTCCAGCCTGGGCGAGGCAAACAACCTCGAGAGATTTTACAGAGCATAAGTGGAGCACAGATGCTAAAAAGCAGCAAAGCTGAAGAGCCTGGCTCAGCTTCACTAGTGTGCAATTGACTGACTGCGAAAAACAAAGCAGCAGAGCACCGGGCTTCTGGGCGCTGTGAAGGCATTTGCCAAAAGCAGGCAGCTGCTCCCTCCCAAGCACAGTCAGCTGCCTATGTTCTTGCTTGTCGACAAACTCACCGCTGCCCTTCTTTTCAGCAGCTGCCACCGTGTTCTGTGCATTTCGGAGCCTCTGGGGATGAGCAAGACTTGCCAAGGTGGGACGCATCAGGACAAAGTGAAAACCCAGGCTAGTTTTCCTGGAACGCTTTCCATTCTCTTTCCGAGAGTGAATTCAACAGGCAGGAGAGCGGCAGCCACCGTCCTCCAGCAGTCTGAAGGCTTCGCACACAAGCCCGCTTCTTTGCGGCTTCGTTCTTCGCCTCTTCCAATCAACCGCGATCTCTGCCTCTCGGAGGCGAAGAAGCGGCTAGTTCACGCACAGCTCAGTAGCGCGGCAGCGGAGCGCTCCGGAGCGCCGCTTCTGCCGAAAGACGCCGGGAACCGGCACTTCCCTCCGGATACCTCCGGAGCCGCGTCTTCTGCTTCTCTAGTCGTCTCTATCTTAGCGAAAAGCTTTGCCACTCCATTTGGCAAGCGGAGAGCGTACCTGCACAGCACACTAACCTCGGTTTGCAAAGAAAGAGGATTTGCTGCACATTCCAAGGACACGGCTCTTTCCGAGGCAATCTGCAACCTGCTGTCAGATGGAAGTGCTCTCTGCCCTCTCCTGCCCAGCTCTATGCACTAGCGGGCACTTTCCAGCCTGGCAAAGGCAAACAACCTCGAGGCATGTCACAGAGCATAAGTGGAGCACAGATGCTAAAAAGCAGAAAAGCGGAAGAGCCTGGCTCAGCTTCAGTAGTGTGCATTTCACTGACTGGGAAAAACAAAGCAGCACAGAACCGGGCTTCTGTGCCTGTGAAGGCAATTGCAAAAACGTGGCAGCTGCTCCTTCACAAGCATAGTCAGCTTCTTTTATTCTGGCTTGTTTACAAACTCACCGCTGCCCTTCTTTTCAGCAGCTGCCACCGTGTTCTGTGCATTTCGGAGCCTCAGGGGACGAGCAAGACTTGCCAAGGTGGGACGCATCAGGACTAAGTAAAAATCCAGGCAAGTTGTCCTGGAACGCTTTCCATTCGCTTGCCAAGAGTGAATTCAACAGGCAGGAGAGCGGCAGCCACCGTCCTCCAGCAGTCTGAAGGCTTCGCACACAAGCCCACTTCTTTGCGGCTTCGTTCTCCGCCTCTTCCAAGCGACCGCGATCTCTGGCTCTCAGAGGCGAAGAAGCGGCTAGTTCACGCACAGATCATTAGAGCGGCCGCGGTGCACTCTGGAGCGCCGCTTCTGCCGAAAGACGCCGGGAGCCAGCACTTGGCTTCCGATAGCTTTGAAGTCACGTCTTCTGCTTTTCTAGTCGTCTCTATCTTAGCAAAAAGCTTTCCACTTCCATTTGGCAAGGAGAGAGTGTACCAGCACTGCACACGAACCGCGGTTTGCAAAGAAATAGGATTTGCTGCACATTCCAAGGACACGGCTCTTTCCGAGGCAATCTGCAACCTGCTGTCAGATGGAAGTGCTCTCTGCCCTCTCCTGCCCAGCTCTAGGTACTAGCGGGCACTTTCCAGCCTGGGCGAGGCAAACAACCCCGAGAGATGTTACAGAGCATAAGTGGAGCACAGATGCTCAAAAGCAGCAAAGCTGAAGAGCCTGGCTCAGCTTCACTAGTGTGCAATTCACAGACGTGGCAAAACAAAGCAGCTAATCACTGGGCTCTGTGCGATGTGAAGGCAATTGCCAAAAGCAGGCAGCTGCTCCTCCCCAAGCACAGTCAGCTGCCTATGTTCTTGCTTGTCAACAAACTCACCCCTGCCCTTCTTTTCAGCAGCTGCCACCGTGTTCTGTGCATTTCGGAGCCTCAGGGGACGAGCGAGACTTGTCAAGGTGGGACGCATAAGGACTAAGTAAAAACCCAGGCATGTTGCCCAGGAATGCTTTCCATTCGCTTGCCGAGAGTGAATTCAACAGGCAGGAGATCGGCAGCCACCGACCTCCAGCAGTCTGAAGGCTTCGCACACAAGCCCACTTCTTCGCGGCTTCCTTCTTCGCCTCTTCCTAGCTATCGCGATCTCTGCCTCTCGGAGGCGAAGAAGCGTCTGGTTCGCGCACAGATCATTAGAGCGGCAGCGGCGCACTCCGGAGCGCCGCTTCTGCTGAAAGAGGCCGGGAACCGGCACTTCCCTCCGGATACCTCCGGAGCCGCGTCTTCTGCTTCTCTAGTCGTCTCTATCTTAGCGAAAAGCTTTCCCACTCCATTTGGTAAGCGGAGAGTGTACCTGCACAGCACACTAACTGCGGTTTGCAAAGAAAGAGGATTTGCTGCACATTCCAAGGACACGGCTCTTTCCGAGGCAATCTGCAACCTGCTGTCGGATGGAAGTGCTCTCTGCCCTCTCCTGCCCAGCTCTAGGTACTAGCGGGCACTTTCCAGCCTGGGCGAGGCAAACAACCTCGAGAGATGTCACAGAACATAAGTGGAGCACTAATGCTAAAAAGCAGCAAAGCTGAAGAGCCTGGCTCAGCTTCACTGGTGTGCAATTGACTGACTGCGAAAAACAAAGCAGCAGAGCACCGGGCTACTGGGCGCTGTTAAGGCATTTGCCAAAAGCAGGCAGCTGCTCCCTCCCAAGCACAGTCAGCTGCCTATGTTCTTGCTTGTCGACAAACTCACCGCTGCCCTTCTTTTCAGCAGCTGCCACCGTGTTCTGTGCATCTCGGAGCCTCTGGGGATGAGCAAGACTTGCCAAGGTGGGACGCATCAGGACAAAGTGAAAACCCAGGCTAGTTTTCCTGGAACGCTTTCCATTCTCTTTCCGAGAGTGAATTCAACAGGCAGGAGAGCGGCAGCCACCGTCCTCCAGCAGTCTGAAGGCTTCGCACACAAGCCTGCTTCTTTGCGGCTTCGTTCTTCGCCTCTTCCAAGCAACCGCGATCTCTGCCTCTCGGAGGCGAAGAAGTGGCTAGTTCACGCACAGCTCAGTAGAGCGGCAGCAGAGCGCTCCGGAGCGCTGCTTCTGCCGAAAGACGCCGGGAACCGGCACTTCCCTCCGGATACCTCCGGAGCCGCGTCTTCTGCTTCTCTAGTCGTCTCTATCTTAGCGAAAAGCTTTCCCACTCCATTTGGCAAGCGGAGAGCGTACCTGCACAGCACACTAACCTCGGTTTGCAAAGAAAGAGGATTTGCTGCACATTCCAAGGACACGGCTCTTTCCGAGGCAATCTGCAACCTGCTGTCAGATGGAAGTGCTCTCTGCCCTCTCCTGCCCAGCTCTATGTACTAGCGGGCACTTTCCAGCCTGGGCGAGGCAAACAACCCCGAGAGATGTTACAGAGCATAAGTGGAGCACAGATGCTCAAAAGCAGCAAAGCTGAAGAGCCTGGCTCAGCTTCACTAGTGTGCAATTGACTGATTGCGAAAAGCAAAGCAGCAGAGCACCGGGCTTCTGGGCGCTGTGAAGGCATTTGCCAAAAGCAGGCAGCTGCTCCTTCCCAAGCACAGTCAGCTGCCTATGTTCTTGCTTGTCGACAAACTCACCGCTGCCCTTCTTTTCAGCAGCTGCCACCGGCTTCTGTGCATCTCGGAGCCTCTGGGGATGAGCAAGACTTGCCAAGGTGGGACGCATCAGGACGAAGTGAAAACCCAGGCAGGTTTTCCTGGAACGCTTTCCATTCGCTTGCCGAGAGTGAATTCAAGAGGCAGGAGAGCGGCAGCCACCGTCCTCCAGCAGTCTGAAGGCTTTGCACACAAGCCCGCTTCTTTGCGGCTTCGTTCTTCGCCTCTTCCAATCAACCGCGATCTCTGCCTCTCGGAGGCGAAGAAGCGGCTAGTTCACGCACAGCTCAGTAGAGCGGCAGCGGAGCGCTCCGGAGCGCCGCTTCTGCTGAAAGATGCCGGGAACCGGCACTTCCCTCCGGATACCTCCGGAGCTGCGTCTTCTGCTTCTCTCGTCGTCTCTATCTTAGCGAAAAGCTTTCCCACTCCATTTGGTAAGCGGAGAGTGTACCTGCACAGCACACGAACCGCGGTTTGCAAAGAAATAGGATTTGCTGCACATTCCAAGGACACGGCTCTTTCCGAGGCAATCTGCAGCCTGCTGTCAGATGGAAGTGCTCTCTGCCCTCTCCTGCCCAGCTCTAGGTACTAGCGGGCACTTTCCAGCCTGGGCGAGGCAAACAACCTCGAGAGATGTTACAGAGCATAAGTGGAGCACAGATGCTAAAAAGCAGCAATGCTGAAGAGCCTGGCTCAGCTTCACTAGTGTGCAATAGACTGATTGCGAAAAACAAAGCAGCAGAGCACCGGGCTTCTGGGCGCTGTGAAGGCATTTGCCAAAAGCAGGCAGCTGCTCCTTCCCAAGCACAGTCAGCTGCCTATGTTCTTGCTTGTCGACAAACTCACCGCTGCCCTTCTTTTCAGCAGCTGCCACCGGCTTCTGTGCATCTCGGAGCCTCTGGGGATGAGCAAGACTTGCCAAGGTGGGACGCATCAGGACGAAGTGAAAACCCAGGCAAGTTTTCCTGGAACGCTTTCCATTCTCTTTCCGAGAGTGAATTCAACAGGCAGGAGAGCGGCAGCCACCGTCCTCCAGCAGTCTGAAGGCTTCGCACACAAGCCCGCTTCTTTGCGGCTTCGTTCTTCGCCTCTTCCAAGCAACTGCGATCTCTGCCTCTCGGAGGCGAAGAAGCGGCTAGTTCGCGCACAGATCATTAGAGCGGCCGCAGTGCACTCTGGAGCGCCGCTTCTGCCGAAAGACACCAAGAGCCAGCACTTGGCTTCCGATAGCTTTGAAGCCGCGCCTTCTGCTTCTCTAGTCGTCTCTATCTTGCCAAAAAGCTTTCCACCTCCATTTGGCAAGGAGAAAGTGTACCAGCACTGCACACTAACACCGGGTTTCAAAGGAATTGAATTTGCTGCACATTCCAAGGACACGGCTCTTTCCGAGGCATTCTGCAACCTGCTGTCAGATGGAAGTGCTCTCTGCCCTCTCCTGCCCAGCTCTATGCACTAGCGGGCACTTTCCAGCCTGGCAAAGGCAAACAACCTCGAGGCATGTCACAGAGCATAAGTGGAGCACAGATGCTAAAAAGCAGAAAAGCGGAAGAGCCTGGCTCAGCTTCAGTAGTGTGCATTTCACTGACTGGGAAAAACAAAGCAGCACAGAACCGGGCTTCTGTGCCTGTGAAGGCAATTGCAAAAACGTGGCAGCTGCTCCTTCACAAGCATAGTCAGCTTCTTTTATTCTGGCTTGTTTACAAACTCACCGCTGCCCTTCTTTTCAGCAGCTGCCACCGTGTTCTGTGCATTTCGGAGCCTCAGGGGACGAGCAAGACTTGCCAAGGTGGGACGCATCAGGACTAAGTAAAAATCCAGGCAAGTTGTCCTGGAACGCTTTCCATTCGCTTGCCAAGAGTGAATTCAACAGGCAGGAGAGCGGCAGCCACCGTCCTCCAGCAGTCTGAAGGCTTCAAACACAAGCCCACTTCTTTGCGGCTTCCTTCTCCGCCTCTTCCAAGCGACCGCGATCTCTGGCTCTCAGAGGCGAATAAGCGGCTAGTTCACGCACAGATCATTAGAGCGGCCGCGGTGCACTCTGGAGCGCCGCTTCTGCCGAAAGACGCCGGGAGCCAGCACTTGGCTTCCGATAGCTTTGGAGTCACGTCTTCTGCTTCTCTAGTCGTCTCTATCTTAGCAAAAAGCTTTCCACTTCCATTTGGCAAGGAGAGAGTGTACCAGCACTGCACACGAACCGCGGTTTGCAAAGAAATAGGATTTGCTGCACATTCCAAGGACACGGCTCTTTCCGAGGCAATCTGCAACCTGCTGTCAGATGGAAGTGCTCTCTGCCCTCTCCTGCCCAGCTCTAGGTACTAGCGGGCACTTTCCAGCCTGGGCGAGGCAAACAACCCCGAGAGATGTTACAGAGCATAAGTGGAGCACAGATGCTCAAAAGCAGCAAAGCTGAAGAGCCTGGCTCAGCTTCACTAGTGTGCAATTCACAGACTGGGCAAAACAAAGCAGCTGATCACTGGGCTCTGTGCGATGTGAAGGCAATTGCCAAAAGCAGGCAGCTGCTCCTCCCCAAGCACAGTCAGCTGCCTATGTTCTTGCTTGTCAACAAACTCACCGCTGCCCTTCTTTTCAGCAGCTGCCACCGTGTTCTGTGCATTTCGGAGCCTCTGGGGATGAGCAAGACTTGCCAAGGTGGGACGCATCAGGACGAAGTGAAAACCCAGGCAAGTTTTCCTGGAACGCTTTCCATTCTCTTGCCGAGAGTGAATTCAACAGGCAGGAGATCGGCAGCCACCGACCTCCAGCAGTCTGAAGGCTTCGCACACAAGCCCACTTCTTCGCGGCTTCGTTCTTCGCCTCTTCCAAGCAACCGCGATCTCTGCCTCTCGGAGGCGAAGAAGCGGCTAGTTCACGCACAGCTCAGTAGAGCGGCAGCAGAGCACTCCGGAGCGCCGCTTCTGCTGAAAGAGGCCGGGAACCGGCACTTCCCTCCGGATACCTCCGGAGCCGCGTCTTCTGCTTCTCTCGTCGTCTCTATCTTAGCGAAAAGCTTTCCCACTCCATTTGGCAAGCGGAGAGCGTACCTGCACAGCACACTAACCTCAGTTTGCAAAGAAAGAGGATTTGCTGCACATTCCAAGGACACGGCTCTTTCCGAGGCAATCTGCAACCTGCTGTCAGATGGAAGTGCTCTCTGCCCTCTCCTGCCCAGCTCTATGTACTAGCGGGCACTTTCCAGCCTGGGCGAGGCAAACAACCCCGAGAGATGTTACAGAGCATAAGTGGAGCACAGATGCTCAAAAGCAGCAAAGCTGAAGAGCCTGGCTCAGCTTCACTAGTGTGCAATTGACTGAATGCGAAAAGCAAAGCAGCAGAGCACCGGGCTTCTGGGCGCTGTGAAGGCATTTGCCAAAAGCAGGCAGCTGCTCCTTCCCAAGCACAGTCAGCTGCTTATGTTCTTGCTTGTCGACAAACTCACCGCTGCCCTTCTTTTCAGCAGCTGCCACCGGCTTCTGTGCATCTCGGAGCCTCTGGGGATGAGCAAGACTTGCCAAGGTGGGACGCATCAGGACCAAGTAAAAACCCAGGCAAGTTGTCCTGGAACGCTTTCCATTCGCTTGCCGAGAGTGAATTCAGGAGGCAGGAGAGCGGCAGCCACCGTCCTCCAGCAGTCTGAAGGCTTCGCACACAAGCCCGCTTCTTTGCGGCTTCGTTCTTCGCCTCTTCCAATCAACCGCGATCTCTGCCTCTCGGAGGCGAAGAAGCGGCTAGTTCACGCACAGCTCAGTAGAGCGGCAGCGGAGCGCTCCGGAGCGCCGCTTCTGCTGAAAGATGCCGGGAACCGGCACTTCCCTCCGGATACCTCCGGAGCCGCGTCTTCTGCTTCTCTCGTCGTCTCTATCTTAGCGAAAAGCTTTCCCACTCCATTTGGTAAGCGGAGAGTGTACCTGCACAGCACACGAACCGCGGTTTGCAAAGAAATAGGATTTGCTGCACATTCCAAGGACACGGCTCTTTCCGAGGCAATCTGCAACCTGCTGTCAGATGGAAGTGCTCTCTGCCCTCTCCTGCCCAGCTCTAGGTACTAGCGGGCACTTTCCAGCCTGGGCGAGGCAAACAACCCCGAGAGATGTTACAGAGCATAAGTGGAGCACAGATGCTAAAAAGCAGCAATGCTGAAGAGCCTGGCTCAGCTTCACTAGTGTGCAATAGACTGATTGCGAAAAACAAAGCAGCAGAGCACCGGGCTTCTGGGCGCTGTGAAGGCATTTGCCAAAAGCAGGCAGCTGCTCCTTCCCAAGCACAGTCAGCTGCCTATGTTCTTGCTTGTCGACAAACTCACCGCTGCCCTTCTTTTCAGCAGCTGCCACCGGCTTCTGTGCATCTCGGAGCCTCTGGGGATGAGCAAGACTTGCCAAGGTGGGACGCATCAGGACAAAGTGAAAACCCAGGCAAGTTTTCCTGGAACGCTTTCCATTCTCTTTCCGAGAGTGAATTCAACAGGCAGGAGAGCGGCAGCCACCGTCCTCCAGCAGTCTGAAGGCTTCGCACACAAGCCCGCTTCTTTGCGGCTTCGTTCTTCGCCTCTTCCAAGCAACCGCGATCTCTGCCTCTCGGAGGCGAAGAAGCGGCTAGTTCGCGCACAGATCATTAGAGCGGCCGCAGTGCACTCTGGAGCGCCGCTTCTGCCGAAAGACACCAAGAGCCAGCACTTGGCTTCCGATAGCTTTGAAGCCGCGCCTTCTGCTTCTCTAGTCGTCTCTATCTTGCCAAAAAGCTTTCCACCTCCATTTGGCAAGGAGAAAGTGTACCAGCACTGCACACTAACACCGGGTTTCAAAGGAATTGAATTTGCTGCACATTCCAAGGACACGGCTCTTTCCGAGGCAATCTGCAACCTGCTGTCAGATGGAAGTGCTCTCTGTCCTCTCCTGCCCAGCTCTATGCACTAGCGGGCACTTTCCAGCCTGGCAAAGGCAAACAACCTCGAGGCATGTCACAGAGCATAAGTGGAGCACAGATGCTAAAAAGCAGAAAAGCGGAAGAGCCTGGCTCAGCTTCAGTAGTGTGCATTTCACTGACTGCGAAAAACAAAGCAGCACAGAACCGGGCTTCTGTGCCTGTGAAGGCAATTGCAAAAACGTGGCAGCTGCTCCTTCACAAGCATAGTCAGCTTCTTTTATTCTGGCTTGTTTACAAACTCACCGCTGCCCTTCTTTTCAGCAGCTGCCACCGTGTTCTGTGCATTTCGGAGCCTCAGGGGACGAGCAAGACTTGCCAAGGTGGGACGCATCAGGACTAAGTAAAAATCCAGGCAAGTTGTCCTGGAACGCTTTCCATTCGCTTGCCAAGAGTGAATTCAACAGGCAGGAGAGCGGCAGCCACCGTCCTCCAGCAGTCTGAAGGCTTCGCACACAAGCCCACTTCTTTGCGGCTTCGTTCTCCGCCTCTTCCAAGCGACCGCGATCTCTGGCTCTCAGAGGCGAAGAAGCGGCTAGTTCACGCACAGATCATTAGAGCGGCCGCGGTGCACTCTGGAGCGCCGCTTCTGCCGAAAGACGCCGGGAGCCAGCACTTGGCTTCCGATAGCTTTGGAGTCACATCTTCTGCTTCTCTAGTCGTCTCTATCTTAGCAAAAAGCTTTCCACTTCCATTTGGCAAGGAGAGAGTGTACCAGCACTGCACACGAACCCCGGGTTGCCAAGAAATAGGATTTGCTGCACATTCCAAGGACACGGCTCTTTCCGAGGCAACCTGCTGTCAGATGGAAGTGCTCTCTGCCCTCTCCTGCCCAGCTCTATGTACTAGCAGGCACTTTCCAGCCTGGCCAAGGCAAAAAACCTCGAGACATGTCACAGAGCATAAGTGGAGCAGAGATGCTCAAAAGCAGCAAAGCTGAAGAGCCTGGCTCAGCTTCACTAGTGTGCAATTCACAGACTGGGCAAAACAAAGCAGCAGATCACTGGGCTCTGTGCGATGTGAAGGCAATTGCCAAAACCAGGCAGCTGCTCCTCCCCAAGCACAGTCAGCTGCCTATGTTCTTGCTTGTCAACAAACTCACCGCTGCCCTTCTTTTCAGCAGCTGCCACCGTGTTCTGTGCATTTCGGAGCCTCAGGGGACGAGCGAGACTTGTCAAGGTGGGACGCATCAGGACTAAGTAAAAACCCAGGCATGTTGCCCAGGAATGCTTTCCATTCGCTTGCCGAGAGTGAATTCAACAGGCAGGAGATCGGCAGCCACCGACCTCCAGCAGTCTGAAGGCTTCGCACACAAGCCCACTTCTTCGCGGCTTCCTTCTTCGCCTCTTCCTAGCTATCGCGATCTCTGCCTCTCGGAGGCGAAGAAGCGTCTGGTTCGCGCACAGATCATTAGAGCGGCAGCGGCGCACTCCGGAGCGCCGCTTCTGCTGAAAGAGGCCGGGAACCGGCACTTCCCTCCGGATACCTCCGGAGCCGCGTCTTCTGCTTCTCTAGTCGTCTCTATCTTAGCGAAAAGCTTTCCCACTCCATTTGGTAAGCGGAGAGTGTACCTGCACAGCACACTAACTGCGGTTTGCAAAGAAAGAGGATTTGCTGCACATTCCAAGGACACGGCTCTTTCCGAGGCAATCTGCAACCTGCTGTCGGATGGAAGTGCTCTCTGCCCTCTCCTGCCCAGCTCTATGTACTAGCGGGCACTTTCCAGCCTGGGCGAGGCAAACAACCTCGAGAGATGTCACAGAACATAAGTGGAGCACTAATGCTAAAAAGCAGCAAAGCTGAAGAGCCTGGCTCAGCTTCACTGGTGTGCAATTGACTGACTGCGAAAAACAAAGCAGCAGAGCACCGGGCTACTGGGCGCTGTTAAGGCATTTGCCAAAAGCAGGCAGCTGCTCCTTCCCAAGCACAGTCAGCTGCCTATGTTCTTGCTTGTCGACAAACTCACCGCTGCCCTTCTTTTCAGCAGCTGCCACCGTGTTCTGTGCATCTCGGAGCCTCTGGGGATGAGCAAGACTTGCCAAGGTGGGACGCATCAGGACAAAGTGAAAACCCAGGCTAGTTTTCCTGGAACGCTTTCCATTCGCTTGCCGAGAGTGAATTCAACAGGCAGGAGAGCGGCAGCCACCGTCCTCCAGCAGTCTGAAGGCTTCGCACACAAGCCCGCTTCTTTGCGGCTTCGTTCTTCGCCTCTTCCAAGAAACCGCGATCTCTGCCTCTCGGAGGCGAAGAAGCGGCTAGTTCACGCACAGCTCAGTAGAGCGGCAGCAGAGCGCTCCGGAGCGCCGCTTCTGCCGAAAGACGCCGGGAACCGGCACTTCCCTCCGGATACCTCCGGAGCCGCGTCTTCTGCTTCTCTAGTCGTCTCTATCTTAGCGAAAAGCTTTCCCACTCCATTTGGCAAGCGGAGAGCGTACCTGCACAGCACACTAACCTCGGTTTGCAAAGAAAGAGGATTTGCTGCAGATTCCAAGGACACGGCTCTTTCCGAGGCAATCTGCAACCTGCTGTCAGATGGAAGTGCTCTCTGCCCTCTCCTGCCCAGCTCTATGTACTAGCGGGCACTTTCCAGCCTGGGCGAGGCAAACAACCCCGAGAGATGTCACAGAGCATAAGTGGAGCACAGATGCTCAAAAGCAGCAAAGCTGAAGAGCCTGGCTCAGCTTCACTAGTGTGCAATTGACTGATTGCGAAAAGCAAAGCAGCAGAGCACCGGGCTTCTGGGCGCTGTGAAGGCATTTGCCAAAAGCAGGCAGCTGCTCCTTCCCAAGCACAGTCAGCTGCCTATGTTCTTGCTTGTCGACAAACTCACCGCTGCCCTTCTTTTCAGCAGCTGCCACCGGCTTCTGTGCATCTCGGAGCCTCTGGGGATGAGCAAGACTTGCCAAGGTGGGACGCATCAGGACGAAGTGAAAACCCAGGCAAGTTTTCCTGGAACGCTTTCCATTCGCTTGCCGAGAGTGAATTCAAGAGGCAGGAGAGCGGCAGCCACCGTCCTCCAGCAGTCTGAAGGCTTCGCACACAAGCCCGCTTCTTTGCGGCTTCGTTCTTCGCCTCTTCCAATCAACCGCGATCTCTGCCTCTCGGAGGCGAAGAAGCGGCTAGTTCACGCACAGCTCAGTAGAGCGGCAGCGGAGCGCTCCGGAGCGCCGCTTCTGCTGAAAGATGCCGGGAACCGGCACTTCCCTCCGGATACCTCCGGAGCCGCGTCTTCTGCTTCTCTCGTCGTCTCTATCTTAGCGAAAAGCTTTCCCACTCCATTTGGTAAGCGGAGAGTGTACCTGCACAGCACACGAACCGCGGTTTGCAAAGAAATAGGATTTGCTGCACATTCCAAGGACACGGCTCTTTCCGAGGCAATCTGCAACCTGCTGTCAGATGGAAGTGCTCTCTGCCCTCTCCTGCCCAGCTCTAGGTACTAGCGGGCACTTTCCAGCCTGGGCGAGGCAAACAACCCCGAGAGATGTTACAGAGCATAAGTGAAGCACAGATGCTAAAAAGCAGCAATGCTGAAGAGCCTGGCTCAGCTTCACTAGTGTGCAATTGACTGACTGCGAAAAACAAAGCAGCAGAGCACCGGGCTTCTGGGCGCTGTGAAGGCATTTGCCAAAAGCAGGCAGCTGCTCCTTCCCAAGCACAGTCAGCTGCCTATGTTCTTGCTTGTCGACAAACTCACCGCTGCCCTTCTTTTCAGCAGCTGCCACCGGCTTCTGTGCATCTCGGAGCCTCTGGCGACGAGCAAGACTTGCCAAGGTGGGACGCATCAGGACGAAGTGAAAACCCAGGCAAGTTTTCCTGGAACGCTTTCCATTCTCTTGCCGAGAGTGAATTCAAGAGGCAGGAGAGCGGCAGCCACCGTCCTCCAGCAGTCTGAAGGCTTCGCACACAAGCCCGCTTCTTTGCGGCTTCGTTCTTCGCCTCTTCCAAGCAACCGCGATCTCTGCCTCTCGGAGGCGAAGAAGCGGCTAGTTCGTGCACAGGTCAGTAGAGCGCCAGCGGAGTGCTCCGGAGCGCCGCTTCTGCCGAAAGACGCCGGGAACCGGCACTTCCCTCCGGATACCTCCGGAGCCGCGTCTTCTGCTTCTCTAGTCGTCTCTATCTTAGCGAAACGCTTTCCCACTCCATTTGGTAAGCGGCGAGTGTACCTGCACAGCACACTAACCTCGGTTTGCAAAGAAAGAGGATTTGCTGCACATTCCAAGGACACGGCTCTTTCCGAGGCAATCTGCAACCTGCTGTCAGATGGAAGTGCTCTCTGCCCTCTCCTGCCCAGCTCTAGGTACTAGCGGGCACTTTCCAGCCTGGGCGAGGCAAACAACCTCGAGAGATGTTACAGAGCATAAGTGGAGCACAGATGCTCAAAAGCAGCAAAGCTGAAGAGCCTGGCTCAGCTTCACTAGTGTGCAATTGACTGATTGCGAAAAACAAAGCAGCAGAGCACCGGGCTTCTGGGCGCTGTGAAGGCATTTGCCAAAAGCAGGCAGCTGCTCCTTCCCAAGCACAGTCAGCTGCCTATGTTCTTGCTTGTCGACAAACTCACCGCTGCCCTTCTTTTCAGCAGCTGCCACCGGCTTCTGTGCATCTCGGAGCCTCTGGGGATGAGCAAGACTTGCCAAGGTGGGACGCATCAGGACGAAGTGAAAACCCAGGCAAGTTTTCCTGGAACGCTTTCCATTCTCTTTCCGAGAGTGAATTCAAGAGGCAGGAGAGTGGCAGCCACCGTCCTCCAGATGTCTGAAGGCTTCGCACACAAGCCCGCTTCTTTGCGGCTTCGTTCTTCGCCTCCTTCAATCAACCGCGATCTCTGCCTCTCGGAGGCGAAGAAGCGGCTAGTTCGTGCACAGGTCAGTAGAGCGCCAGCGGAGTGCTCCGGAGCGCCGCTTCTGCCGAAAGACGCCGGGAACCGGCACTTCCCTCCGGATACCTCCGGAGCCGCGTCTTCTGCTTCTCTAGTCGTCTCTATCTTAGCGAAAAGCTTTGCCACTCCATTTGGCAAGCGGAGAGCGTACCTGCACAGCACACTAACCTCGGTTTGCAAAGAAAGAGGATTTGCTGCACATTCAAAGGACACAGCTCTTTCCGAGGCAATCTGCAGCCTGCTGTCAGATGGAAGTGCTCTCTGCCCTCTCCTGCCCAGCTCTAGGTACTAGCGGGCACTTTCCAGCCTGGGCGAGGCAAACAACCCCGAGAGATGTTACAGAGCATAAGTGGAGCACAGATGCTCAAAAGCAGCAAAGCTGAAGAGCCTGGCTCAGCTTCACTAGTGTGCAATTGACTGACTGCGAAAAACAAAGCAGCAGAGCACCGGGCTTCTGGGCGCTGTGAAGGCATTTGCCAAAAGCAGGCAGCTGCTCCTTCCCAAGCACAGTCAGCTGCCTATGTTCTTGCTTGTCGACAAACTCACCGCTGCCCTTCTTTTCAGCAGCTGCCACCGGCTTCTGTGCATCTCGGAGCCTCTGGGGATGAGCAAGACTTGCCAAGGTGGGACGCATCAGGACGAAGTGAAAACCCAGGCAAGTTTTCCTGGAACGCTTTCCATTCGCTTGCCGAGAGTGAATTCAAGAGGCAGGAGAGCGGCAGCCACCGTCCTCCAGCAGTCTGAAGGCTTCACACACAAGCCCGCTTCTTCGCGGCTTCGTTCTTCGCCTCTTCCAATCAACCGCGATCTCTGCCTCTCGGAGGCGAAGAAGCGGCTAGTTCGTGCACAGGTCAGTAGAGCGCCAGCGGAGTGCTCCGGAGCGCCGCTTCTGCCGAAAGACGCCGGGAACCGGCACTTCCCTCCGGATACCTCCGGAGCCGCGTCTTCTGCTTCTCTAGTCGTCTCTATCTTAGCGAAAAGCTTTCCCACTCCATTTGGTAAGCGGAGAGCGTACCTGCACAGCACACTAACGCCGGTTTGCAAAGAAAGAGGATTTGCTGCAGATTCCAAGGACACGGCTCTTTCCGAGGCAATCTGCAACCTGCTGTCAGATGGAAGTGCTCTCTGCCCTCTCCTGCCCAGCTCTATGTACTAGCGGGCACTTTCCAGCCTGGGCGAGGCAAACAACCCCGAGAGATGTCACAGAGCATAAGTGGAGCACAGATGCTCAAAAGCAGCAAAGCTGAAGAGCCTGGCTCAGCTTCACTAGTGTGCAATTGACTGATTGCGAAAAGCAAAGCAGCAGAGCACCGGGCTTCTGGGCGCTGTGAAGGCATTTGCCAAAAGCAGGCAGCTGCTCCTTCCCAAGCACAGTCAGCTGCCTATGTTCTTGCTTGTCGACAAACTCACCGCTGCCCTTCTTTTCAGCAGCTGCCACCGGCTTCTGTGCATCTCGGAGCCTCTGGGGATGAGCAAGACTTGCCAAGGTGGGACGCATCAGGACGAAGTGAAAACCCAGGCAAGTTTTCCTGGAACGCTTTCCATTCGCTTGCCGAGAGTGAATTCAAGAGGCAGGAGAGCGGCAGCCACCGTCCTCCAGCAGTCTGAAGGCTTCGCACACAAGCCCGCTTCTTTGCGGCTTCGTTCTTCGCCTCTTCCAATCAACCGCGATCTCTGCCTCTCGGAGGCGAAGAAGCGGCTAGTTCACGCACAGCTCAGTAGAGCGGCAGCGGAGCGCTCCGGAGCGCCGCTTCTGCTGAAAGATGCCGGGAACCGGCACTTCCCTCCGGATACCTCCGGAG